>NC_135806.1:8850453-9125453 GCF_964213995.1 Mustelus asterias
CGATGAGTCGAGCGCCATATCCTGTTCTTATGAGGGCATCTTTCAGCGTCTGGAGGTGTCTGTTGCGATCCTCCTCATCTGAGCAGATCCTGTGTATACGGAGGGCTTGTCCGTAGGGGATGGCTTCTTTAACGTGTTTAAGGTGGAAGCTGGAGAAGTGGAGCATCGTGAGGTTATCCGTGGGCTTGCGGTACAGTGACAGCCAGCCTACAGTGAGGGTGCTGCTGCTGATGTACTAATTTTCCTGGTCCCCTAGCCAACCCCCTGCTGAGCACAGTTTCCTCTCCCACAGTGCATCCCCTTGTGAAAAGTGCCACATAAATGCAAATCTTTCTTTGCACTGTACGCAACTCAACCTGATTTTGACACATTTCCAGGAGCATTGAACCAGGTTAACTGGAAAAGTGTAACCTGACTAAGGTAGTCTCCAGTCAGGATACAGTCCATTAAACTACCACCGAGCACATATTACTGGCTGTATATTTCTACCAATTTATTCAAGATATCGGAATGTTTGGTTATTATATAATAATTGGCCATTTTAATTATTAAAATCACTAAAGTAAATTCAATAATCAGGATTAATTGGCAACAGGTTTGGACACTATCCCCAATTCTGCTGGGTTAAGTTTGCCACAGATCTATCAGGGTATGGCTTACACATGTGATTTATAAAACTTGAGGAATTGCCTGCGGTGTTTTATGTTGAGGTGGTTGGTTTCCCTCATTCATGCTCACGGTTTTGTAACATGTCCTAGTTGTGCTTCTAGGCAATGCCTGTGGCTGTAAATGTTTCACCGTTTGCCTGAGGATTTTCGTTACTTGAGTTCTCGATAAATGTGTAACTGGTTTGTTCAGGCGCTTGATGTTTGCTTACACTGGGATTGCTTTTAAATGGCCAGCCAATGATTATCAGTTGAAAATTCCTGGGCTGTAACTTTTTTTTTACTGGCTCATTTTTACTCGCTCACTTAGCAATTTAGCCTTATTGAGGCCGAAATTTAAAAAGAACTCCTTTGCACAGAACTGGTTAGAATTCTAAAACGTGCTGCTGGCTGTGGAAGCGTGACAGGCGGAGGATTGTGTTTGCTTTTGCTGAACATTACAAACAAGATAACTGGGAGTCTTTTGTGGGGGAGGGGTGAGGGAAGGGTCATGAATTTGATGCTTTGGGAATGGACGGTGCATTCTGTGATCATATCAGCTGTGTGTTTATTTGGAGTGGACCGAAGCACCCTGATGGATTTTAAGGTTTGCCAGTTCCCGGCCCTGGGAACAGATTTCTGGAGACCAAACATTCTTTTTAAGAAAGGAACTCTCGGACCTAAGTGGTTGGCAATTAAGAGATGCAGTTGCGGAGTGTGTGCTGAATATATTCTCAGTGAGACTTCGCATGGATTTCAATGTGTGTAGGGTGCTTTTATACGCTCGCTCTTAATTGAAACTACCTTACATAATACTTTCTACTTCAGAGTGAGATGCTGTTGACGTATGTATTCGGAACGACTGAGGGCAGCCATGCCAGCAAAGCAACATTCCTCCACTGTAAACCCACTGAGATTAGTGCCAGAGTTCTAATCCAGCCCACTTCTGCGTAAAGTAGAGAAAAGGACAGTGTCTTGTAATCCTTTTGCTGCTGAGTTGGTTAAACTCTGGAACATGCTCAAAGTTTTTTTTTTAGAAAATGAAGTGTTGTCACTGTGCCAGAATGATGTGGACTCTGACTGAATTTTAACTCGGGGATCTGCATCAGTGATTAGGATAGTGCGATAAATCATCCTGACCACTGATTAATGTTCATTCCAAACATTCGCAGAGCTGGTTGTCGAATGCAGAAGCTTGTGGAAAGACCAATGGTAAGGTGTGTACGTTTTTCTATTTGTCCTTTCAGTGTGAAGGATTCCTGTGCCTGATGTCAGTCCTGAGTGAGTTCCTCAGGTGAGCTGGTGACCACAGACTGTTGGATTGTTGATTCATTTTTTAAAAAAAAAGTAAACCTGAGGACCTTGGATTTCGACTTGCGAGTGAAGCTTGTTCATGTGACAATACTTGAGTACATATTACTTGAAAGGAATTAAGAGATGGAACATTTGAAAAAGATATAATCTCGAAGTCAGTGTTATGGACACTGTGTTTGAGGGAGGTGGGGTGAAGGAATTCAGTCTTGCGTTTATCTTGTTCCTTTACCCCTCTCTCTAATCTCCTCCGTCTGAAAGCCATTTTGAGATACAATCAGAAAATTCTGGAAAAACTCAGTAGGTCTGGCAGCATCTGTGGAGAGAAAAACAGAGTTAACGTTTTGAGTCCATATGTCACATCTTCAGAGCCGTGCACTGCTCCAATTCGGGCCCCTTATGCATCCAGACTTTAATCACTGAACCAAGGGTAGCAGGCCCAAAACCCTGTCTGCCTCTCTACCTTATCCAGGTAACTCACTAAAACTTTTGGTCGCGTCGCCAGTCCCCAATATGTGGATCAGTGTCAGATTCTCTGCGCTAATTGCTCCAGTGCAACCCTTTTGCGCAATTAAACAGACTGGATAAATGCAAGTTGTAGTTGTAAATTTTATGATTGAGAGCACTGCTGTAATGTTTGTACCTCCTTGCCCATCCACTGTGTACACACTCAGTTCCTCCAACCCTGAACCACTCCCAGTTATACCTGAGGCTGTTTTGAGCCTGGACCACTTGTCAACTGAAATAGCTTGGCACAGCTGGGTGGGTTTTGCAAGTTTGAAACTAATGAAAGCGATGAGGGCAGCATGAGTGAGATGGAGGTGAGGTATTGCCCCATCTTGTCAATTCTTTACATTGAAATCTTGGCAGGGGCCTGAGCTGACTTGGTTTCTCCTCTTCTAACACACTGTTTAAAACCTACTTTAAAAACAAGATTAAAAATTGGAGACAATGGCGTAATGGTATTTCACTGAATCAGTAATCCAAAGGAAGGCCAGCCTAATACTCCTGAGGGCACAGGTTCAAATCCCACCGTGGCAGCAGCTGGTGGAATTTAAATGCAACTAATAAAATCTGGAATTGAAAACTAGTCTTCATAATGGTAAAACTACCATTGGTTATTGCAAAAACCCATCTGGTTCAGTCAGAGGAAGGAAATCTGCCATCCTTACCTAGTGTGGCCTGTATGTGACTCCAGACCCTCTGCAATATGGTTGACGCTTAACTACCCCTCTGAAGTGGCCTAACAATCTGCTGAATTCGAGGTCAATCAGGGATAGACAACCAATGTTGGCCTGGCCAGCAGCGTCTACATCCCATGAAAGAATAAAAACAACCTAGCTGTTTGCTCAAGCTTTTGGTCACCTGTCCATCTCCTTCAGTGGCTTCATGCCCCATTTTGTTAATGCTACTGTGAAGCATTGGTGCTATATAAAGGCAAGTTGTTGATGACTAGACCTAATCAAATTAAAACATGGGTCTGTAGAATAAATAGCATAAACTGATAGCTGCAGAGGACCAACCTAGGCTTCAATTCCCTTGAGTATAGATGATTAATGGGTTATCTAATTGAGTTTTTTAAGATGACTAAAGGATTTTGTGGGGTCCAGGGAGAGAACCCATTTTCTCTGGTGGGAGGAGTCCAGAAGAAGGGGCAGAACCTTAACATTAGGGCCAGGCCCTTCAGAGGTAATGTCAGGAGGAACTTCTTCACAAAAGGAAATCTAGAACTGTTTCAAAAGAAACAGGGATTGACAAAAATCGAACATTTCACAACTGTGATTGGCAGATTTTCTTTTCTTTAGTAAATGTGTTAAGAATGATGGAATGAAGACAATAGATGTAGTTAGATACAGACCAGCCATGAACTAATTGAATGGTGCCACAGGCTTGTGCGCATGAATGGCCACCTCTTTGTTCCTATCATACTGCCACTTGATGGAAGAGGTAATTCCCTCACAGTAACATTGATGATGGGAGAAGTATTTTTTTAAGCAAATATTAAATTGTCATTTTGCAATTTTTGTGTCTAGCACTATACGCTATCATGAGGAAAAGTAATTTAGATTGGATGTTCTTGCACTACTGGAAATGTGAGGGAAATTAAAGTATTTTGCATACTTTATCCCTATTTGTTTTCATTGTTCAATGTTTGTGATTGTAAAGAATATGCTGTGTTTGAGCGAATGGTAAGATGATGGAAACTTCTTTATAAAAGGGCCAAAAGCAACATACATGTCGGTTTCTATTCAATTTAAATAGTCAGTCCACCACAACTTGAAAACTGCAGCTTATGTAGTGACGTTCAGTAAGAGTATGAAACTCAAAGTAAGCATGACGAACAAGTTTTCGATTGGGCACTTACTGTCTTCTGGACTCAACATTGAACTCAACAATCTCTGCACACATTTTATTTCCTCCTTCTTTACATGTTTTGGTCTTGTTTTTCTCTTGTATTTGCTTTTAGACGGCAGCTGTCTATTAATCTGCCATTCACACCTCTGGACACATCAGTAGTATCTTTACTTGTCCCGTTATCACCCCCTTTCACTCTGCACCTCCAACTTTGTCATTTACTGTCTCCCATGTTTTGCCCATCATAGACCTTCCCATTCTTGTTTCTTTTCCACACTCCCATTTGACCAACTTAAAACCTTTTACATCTCTAACTTTTCCCAGTTCTGATGAAGAGGCATTGACCCGAAAGATAAACTCTGTTTGCCTAACCACAGATGCTGCCAGACCATAAATCCCCTATGTTTTCTTTTACAGATTTTGCACCCGACATGTAACAATTCTTAAGCATTGCCATCTGGCAAATGCGCAGCCCATATCTCGTACATTGTAAGGGTAAAGGAAGAATGCAAAACATGAAAGAAAACAATGTGGAGTTTTTGGAGAAGAGTGTTCTCACTCGTCTGCCTTTGTTTGACAAAACCCGGGTTATATGTACGATAATGGACGCGAATACATTGGTTGGGAGGCAGATGCACAAATCAGGAGGCTCACAGCATTAACTGTGGGTCTAGTCTGTATTTCGATATCCTGAGATTTTGTTTATTCACCTTGGCATTGCACATGCCTTGGTTGGTTTTCTAGCATGGGTAGAATGTATCAGTATTTTTTTTGTCAATCCCTAAAAGATTGACCCTGTGTTACTGAACATTATTAAAGTAAAGTTTATTTATTAGACACAAGTAAGGCTGACATTAACACTGCAATGAGGTTACTGTGAAATTCCCCTAGTCGCCACACTACGACGCCTGTTTGGGTCAATGCACCCGAACCAGCACGTCTTTCAGGCTGTGGGAGGAAACCGGAGCACCTGGAGGAAACCCACTCAGACCAGGGGAGAACGTGCAAACTCCACACAGACAGTGACCCAAGCCGGGAATCGAACCCCAGGTCCCTGGCGCTGTGAGGCAGCAGTGCTAACCACAGTGCCGCCCATATAGTCACCATACCTTTCGCTATTTTGTATTGAATGATTGGCCTTAAAGCATAGACATAGAATCCCCACAGTACAGAAGGAGGCCATTCGGCCCATCATGTCTGCACCGACCACGATCCCCCCCCAGACCCTATCCACATAACCCTATGCATTTACCTGCTAATCCCCCTGACACTAAGGTTCAATTTAGCATGGCCAATCAACCTAACCTGCACGTCTTTCAGACTGTGGGAGGAAACCGGAGCACCCGGAGGAAACCCACGCAGACGCGGGGAGAATGTGCAAACTCCACACACACACTGACCCGAGGAATTGAATCCAGGTCTCTGCTGCTGTGAGGCAGCCGTGCTAACCACTGTGCCACCGTGCTGCCCTATATTAAAGAATATAACTTTTGATCACTCACTCTTTCCATTCCCCGCGATTCAGTTGGGATATTCATTGCATAATGTGTGACGGTCCTCCTTTTGTACAGCCTCTTTTTATGGATCAGGATGTCCCAAAGTGCTTGGTCATAATTATTTTCAAAAGATTTGTGTGTTTTTCCAGTTTTGTTTTCTTAAGGGAATATTCTGCTCGGAGTTTAATGCCTTTGGAAAAGGATGGCTGGGAGTAACTCCATGGGTCAGACTTGATCTTGAGCAGAACACACTGGTGTCCATTCTCAGTTTACCCGAGCTGCAGCAGGAAGCTGCATAAAAGGAACTTATCTCATTCTGTGACTAGCTTACAGATTGGAATCTGGAATGTAATTAGCTAAAATGGTATATCCCATGATCATTGTTGCCCTCCTGACTGGCTGGAGAGGGCCACAATCTTTTGTGAAAAACAGCTTTAAGACACAGAATGAATTGCAATCCTGAGTGGGCAAAAAAAATGAAATGAAATTTTGGTGCATTGAGTCTAATTGTACTGCAGTATGGAACATGCATGAGAGTTGCAGCAACGTTGGAGAAATAACTCCGCAAATAGTGTGATTTGTTTTCATTTTGCGTTTGAGCCCAAATCTGTAATTCTGTTCCTCGCTTCTTGGCCTGTTGGCTAAGATCAAGTGTAGTATTGGCTGTCCTGCACTAGATAGAAGTCAATGAGGTTACACTGAGGCTTTTGATTTGATTTGATTTATTATTGTCACATGTATTAACATACAGTGAAAAGTATTGTTTCCTGTGCGCTATACAGACAAAACATACCGTTCATAGAGAAGGAAACGAGAGAGTGCAGAATGTAGTGTTACAGTTATAGCTAGGGTGTAGAGAAAGATCTACTTAATGCAAGGTAAGTCCATTCAAAAGTCTGACAGCAGCAGGGAGGAAGCGGTTCTTGAGTCGGTTGGTACGTGACCTCAGACTTTTGTATCTTTTTCCCGACAGAAGAAGGTGGAAGAGAGAATGTCCGGTGTGCGTGGGGTCCTTAATTACGCTGGCTGCTTTGCCGAGGCAGCGGGAAGTGTAGACAGAGTCAATGGATGGGAGGCTGGTTTGCGTGATGGATTGGGCTACATTCACGACCTTTTGTAGTTTCTTGCGGTCTTGGGCAGAGCAAGAGCCCCATACCAAGCTGTGATTCAACTTCAATGATTCAGTGATTCATTTGAAGCAATTTTTTTTAAAAAGCATCTAGGCCTTTTGGCTAAGATGCAAATGAGATCAGGTACTGGAGGGGGTGCAATGCCTGCTCCTATCAGCTTGGATCATGCAGGTCAAGCCCAAGACAGGAAGAAGCTTGCCTATCTTGTCAGCTTGCACCTGTAATGTAAAGTTGAGACTTTGATCGGATATAGCTTAAAAAAAATCTGTAGTTCTGTTTAATTTGAATCACAATTAACCATTGGTGGTTAAATAAATAGTTATTAATTCTAGATATGAACCCTTGAAACAGGTTTGATGCAATCCGTATGTGTGCACTTTGAGTCGTATTAAGTGTGCAGTGACAGCAGCCCAATCTGATATCCCTTTTTCCTTTTTTTTCCTTTCAGGACACTAACTATTGACAAGGAAGAGTCCCAACAAGATGGAAGACTGTCTGCACACGTCTTCAGAAAACCTGTCCAAACTGGTCAGTTGGGCTCACAGTCATGGAACCATATGCAGCCTCATTCCAAATCTGAAGCACTTGTTGACTGAAGGGGCCCATGGAAACCTCACTGCCATGTGGGGTTGCGGTGCTGGCCACGCTTACCACTGGCCACTGGCTGTTACTTGCAGGGCAAGCTCCCAGGACCGGATGTGCTTTCAGGACAGTAGAAGCTTTAATTCCGACAGCCCAAGCATAATCGCAATGTCATCAGAGACGCAGCAAAGCCCGGCAGAGAAATACCTTAATAGATCCTCAAAAGGAAAGGCCGAGTGTCCTAGGAATCGGGATTCTTGTGACTTTTCATACAGTGAACATTCCGAGGTCGACGAGATCGTGGAAGAGTATGATGATGAAGGCGACTTGTTTCACATGGCATGCGAGTCTTCGGTGACTGATGAAGATAGTGACTATGATTCCCGGCTACAAAATAACTCGCTGAAAAGGCGGGAAGCAGGTCCTTCGCTTTTACCGGATTCCCCAAACCACCTTGCTAATGAAAACAGCAATGAGGTTATTGTGAAGAAGATCAAACAGGAGGGTCCTGAAGACTATTACATTGTGACAAACGCAGAAATCACTGTGGACAAAGATAGCCCATCTGGCGCGTTGAGGCCTGGCTCAAAGTCTGGTCCTGCTTCCTATTTGGGGCCCAGCAAGTCGTCAGCCCTCCTTCCAGCTAGCCACGTGCCAGAAAAGACCGACTCGCAGGGTATTTCTGGCATTCCACCAGCCTCCTCTCGAGCGGCGGGCGCAAAGTCCGGACGGAGTTGCACAACTTCACAGAAGAAACCGAACGGCGGCCAAGGGGCCGGGCAGAAATTAGTTCTCCAGATGCCGGTCAGTACGTCAGGAGGCAACCAGCAGATCAATATTCCCCTGTCAGCCCTCCAGCTTCCCGGCCAAGAGGAGCAGAACGCTTCCGAAGATGCAGGGGCGCAGGCGGTAAAGACTGGGGCTTCCAGCGAGGTCTCCTTATCCCCATCCATCAGTGCCGAGCCTGAAGTCAGCTCCAGTCAGCAACAGTCGAGTGTGCCCCAATCTCTGGCCAAAGATGCCAGTGCACAATCATCAGCAACCGGTAAGAAGGTCTAAAACTCAGCTTTTTGTAGCACTGTTTTGAATTTTAGTCCGACAACACACGAGTTCCTGCAACTGAGAGTGCGTTATGAAGGGTAATTTGGGTTGAAGGTTTTTGAACATCTAATTTTCGAGTGCGTTGATTTCAAATTCAAGGAAAATAAATGATGTCGAAGTGGAGGCCAGCTCCTAAAGCCCAGGCAGAACATGCTGATTCCCTGTGATTTACTGGAACAGCAGAGCTGATCAAATTTGTATTCTTGTGAGAGTCGAGGAATCATTTTGAAACGCCCGTCGGGATAGCTACTTGAAGCTAATGATTAACAGATTAAGTGGGAAGGGGTTGGGATGAAAATGGAAGATTTTTGCATATATGAATGTGTACTGTCTCACAAATGGAAGTTTATATAATAAACACAGCAGTGAACTTTTGTCTCCGTTCCCAAATTAGTCAATCACCCTCATAATTCTGTTTGGTAAGGAATTTCCTCAGTTTGTTTAGGTTGAAGGAAAACTCTGCCCATTTAATACATTTAGAATTCTTTACTCCTTGTGAATACTTGTTTTGTATTGCAACAACAGGAGCGATGTTGCCTCCTATTACGCTCTCTGTGAAAGGTGTTGAGTAACAACAGGTTTATCAACTTAAAGCCACTTTGGTCAGGTAATGTAATCTAATGCGATACCATTTTATATTTTGGTAAATCCAAAACAAACACACTAAATGTGCATTGAAAATACAGAAGAGATGGTTTGAGATTGTAGTTAATGTAATTGCTTTATAACTTGTGTGAGATGTGGGGTCTGATTTCATTTGGCTGATGCTTAAGTGATCACAGATGTAGCTGGCAAGCTGTTGCTTTTTTTTTTGAAGGCTGGCCTGGCTTGTGACAGTGTCTTCACTCCGTAGAGGAGGGCTTTTGCACCATACTCCTGTCCTGTTTGATGGCGTGCCAAACATTGGCTTAATCTGTGGGATATTTCAGCCCTGCCTTCAGATCTTTGGGTGGTTGACTACGCGTAGGGATTACTTCAGGGCTAGGGAAGGGGACCCGAGAGGGAACAGTTAGTCAGAAGTGGATGTAATATACCAGGGCTTCCCCCACAAAGTTGCAATATCCTTCCTTTGTTAATACTATCGAACTCCTGCATAGTTTAAAGGCCTTTATCAGGCCACCACTTATCTTGACTGATAGGTGTACCCACTCAGTTCTGGTATAAACTTTCAAGACCTTTTGAATTTTTTTCCAGTGCTGCTATATCAGTGTGATATGGAGGCTAGAACGGTGCATAGCAATTGTAAGTGTGGTCGAAACAAGGATAAGTTTAACACAAGTTTTTAATATATTATCAGGCAGCTGCACTGGCTAAAATATCGTGGCCAGTTTTTGCATGTGTGCAACTAAAAGTGTCATTGCGACAAGATTGTGCGGAAGGATAAGACTGTTGGAACCAAACTCTAGCTGACTGTCAAATCTGATACTTAAGTGATCTTTATGCAAAATACCACCCAAGTATAGAGAAAAGGGGGCAAATATAGAGGTTTTATCAAAATAGCACCTACAAGCTAGGGGAATGATTTGCATGGCAATTTCTAATCTGAATGTTAGGCTTGTGTGTGAAATTTCCCTGGTTACGCAGTATTGAAAAGCTTTAGATTCGGCCTTCCCATGTAGATTATTAAAGAGGACTGCACCTATTTGAGTTAAGACCATTAAATGGTCGGGTGGGGATGTGTAAGATATGGATTTTGTTTATTTGGCAATCTGTTGGGTTTATAATTGGAGCTGCCAGCATTGGGGAGAGGTTAGTGACACTTCAAGCTTACGGGGTTGAACATTCCAAGGATTGGCACTTTGCCCATCTGATTTTAATGTTGGATTAGGGTTGGGGAAAAACTACCCAAAGTTATCAGTCGTCTATGGCGCCTTGTGCGAGCTTCAAACTAATCTTTTCCCCATTTGGTCATGTAACCAGTCTGCTTCTGAAATGCTCATTCATACCATCCTCGGCTCCACACTTGGTTACTTTACTGATCTCACGGTCGACTCCCGTCTTCTGTAAACCTCAGCTCTTCCAGAATTCTGCTAGCCTCATCTTATCCTATCCCATGTCAAATCCTGGTCACCATCACAAAACTGCTTTGGCTCCCAATCCCCCAGTAATTCAACTTCAATATTCTCATCCTTCCCTTTCCTGGTACCATAGAATCATAGATTCCCTACAGTGCAGAAAGAGACCATTTTGCCCATCAAGTCTGCACTGACTCTCTGAAAGAGCAACTTACTCAGGCCCCCTCCCCTCCCCCATCCTATCCCCGTAACCCCACTCCTTTACCATGGGTAATCCACCTAACTCCTAACTACCACGTCTTTGGATGCTTAGGGGCAATTCACCATAGCTAATCCACTTGGCCCTGGACACCTTTGGTAACCTCCTTTATTCCAGCGTCAGTTGCAGAGCTTCACTGTGCAGATGATGCCTGTGTGTGAGCTCCCAATTGGACTCCAGCCCACTGTCTACTCCACCTCTGAAGCAAATGAAAAAATGGACCTTTCGCTAAACGATTGGAAAACTGAAGTTCTCTTTTAACCAGCTCCCACAGCACAACAACAACTCCCCCCGCCGTAGATTAAGATCAACAGTGAGATCCTGGAAAATGGGGAGCATTTCCCGTATCTTGGGAGCGTCCTCTCAATGAAGGCAGACATAGCTAATGGAATTCATCGTTGCCTCCAATATGCCAGCCTTTGGCTAACCGAAAAAAAGAGTATTTTAGGATTGCAAATCTGAGACTAAGTTCATGGCTTAATGGACAGCAGTGATCCCCACACTCGTATCTGCTTTGGAAACATGACCTACAGCGGGCACCTGGAAGCACTGGAGAAGCATCACCAGCACCGTCTTTGCAAGATCTTCGAAATCCAGTGGCAAGAAGGGTGGTAGAACAGTAGCTCCCTCTCTCAAGCCAATTTTCACAGCATCGAGATACTGAGCACTCAAATTCAGCTCCGCTGAGCGGGATATATTGTTTGTACGTCTGACACCAGACTCCCAAAACAACTGCTCTCCTCGGAGCTCAGTTCCAGCAGGACACTCCCAGGACGACCATGCAAATGCTTTCAGGATGTCCTCAAAGTACCCCTGAGGTGGTCGTACATACCCACAGACTCCTGGTGATCCGAGCTTGTGAACGACCAAATTGGAGAAGACTCATTCAGGAAGACACTGAACACGATGAGAGACTTGGTCGGGTGCGTGCAGAGGTGACATTGAGGCATCAAAGGGAGCACACAAATCTTCGAACAACCCCATTACCCAACAACCCTTCAAACACCACCTGCCTCGCATTCGGCAGAGTCTCATTAGACTATCAGTCACCTATCAAACTGGAGTGGAAGCAAGTCATAAAATAAAAGCAAAAGAGGGGGCACAATGGTTAGCACTGCTGCCTCTCAGATCCAGGGACCTTGGTTCAATGACCCAAGCCAGGAACTGTCTGTGTGGAGTTTGCACATTCTCCCTGTGTCTGTGTGGATTTCCTCTGGGTGCTCCGGTTTCCTCCCACAGTCCAAAGGTGTGCGGGTAAGGTTGATTGGCCATGCTAAATTGCCCCTTAGTGTCCTGGGGTGTGCGGGTTAGAGGGATTGGTGGGGTTATGGGGATAGGGCCTGGAGTGGGATTGTTGTCAGTGCAGACTCGATGGGCCGAATGGCCTCCTTCTGCACTGTAGGGATTCTACGTTTCTATACCGCGGATGCTGAAATCTGAAACAAAAACCAGAAATGCTGGAAAATCTCAGCCGGTCTGACAGTATCTGTGGAGAGAGAATAGAGCCAACGTTTCGAGTCTGGTTGACCCTTTGTTTTTGTTGTGTTGGAAGCAAGTCATTCTCAATCCCAAGGGACTGCCTGTGAAGAAGAAAGAGAAATCTCCTTTTATCTCTGCCCCCCTCGCTCCCCAATAACTGACTTAATCTGATACCGGTCTCTTGCCTTTTTTCCAACATAGTCAGATTTCAGATACTACAGTCGATGTTGTGAAATTCCCCTTGTGAAGCATTCTGTCCCTCCACCTTCTTTTCCTTGTAAGATCCTCCTTGAAACCCATTTTAAATGAGACTTTGGTTACCCCTCCTCGTTTTCCTTGCTGCTTCCTGCGACCTCTTTCTCTTAAAGCAGCTGCCTGAATGTTGGTTGTTTTATTTGTTCCTGCGTCATGTTGCTTCATCTTAATATCCAAAATTTAATCCTGCTTAAACTTGCAACTGGTGATGTATTTGCTCAGCTCGAAGCAATTTTTAAACTGTACATGGTTTCGATAAAGATAAAATGGTATTATTGTCAGGAGTATCCTAAACTTTGGACACCCATGCCCAAGGAGTATTTTATTTATTTAACTTGTATGTCAAATGTGACAGCAACAGATTTTGTGTGTGAGCAATCGAATGAATCTCCTGCAGCTTCTAAAAGTCTCAATTTATGGGCTTTTAAACTGGAGTGTTAATCTCAGTTCCAGGCTACTTGGACTTTTCTTTCCTGGTGCCTGATTTTCGAGTTTGCCGTAGTTTGATTTTAAAGCTCGTTCTTACCTTGCGACCCTGAGCCAAGCACCGTATCTCACCAGCTACCATAGTTAAACAGAGCACTGATGTGTAACTGGCTCACGAGCAGAATGGCTCCAGAAGTGAGCATGGCTGCTTGGTTGCCCTTGAACCTCCATCATTTTGCCAATTGTATTAGAGCTTACATCTCTTTGCACCTGGAGATTCCCTCACGGTGGCACAGTGGTTAGCACTGCTGCCTCACACAGCGCCAGGGATCCGGGTTCGATTCCCGGCTCGGGTCGCTGTCTGTGCGGAGTTTGCACGTTCTCCCCGTATCTGCGTGGGTTTCCTCCAGGTTCTCCGGTTTCCTCTCATAGTCCGGAGGACGTGCTGGTTAGGTGCATTGGCCGTGCTAAATTCTCCTTCAGTGTACCTGAACAGGCGCCGGAGTGTGGCGACTAGGGGATTTTCACAGTAACTTCATTGCAGTGTTAATGTAAGCCTACTTGTGACTAATAAATAAACTTTACTTTTCTGGGTGCTGTGCAAGACCTGGAGCCATCAGCTCTCGATTCTTTTTGTGGTGGAGTAGGGTTAGGTTTAGGACGCCGGATCCTCTTTGAAGATAAATGTCCACCTTTTTTTTTAAGCTGTCCCCATCCAGCTGCACTCTGATCTCCCTCCCTCCTACCTGAAGATCCAGAGAATGTTAAGTTGTGACCTCTGTATCGGGTCTTCCAAACCCAATTATTTTGTCACATGAGCATTTTTCCTCCATTGGGGGAAGGTATTCAGTAACATGGAGTTATGTAAATGTGCCAAGAAGACTTTCTGCCAGTCTTGGTAACAATTAATTTCAGATTATTTAAAAGGGGCCACATTGAGGTTGCTGTGTTGTCTCTCTGTAAATGGATGAACAATAAATTAATTGCATCCTTGTTTGGCATTAAAACAGCCTGATCTTTTCACAACCTGTTTCACACCCAGCATATCTGAAGTAATCATTTATCGTTTGAGCATATTTTCAGTGCTTTGGCATTAAAGTTGACATATTTTAAAAGTAATTTTCTTGTTATTAATTTGAATGCTTTCACTGCTCAGGTATATGATCATTAATAGGGGTATTAACTGCCTGTATTATAAAACTGGTTGGCTTTCAATAGTGTGAATAGCACTCATTTTAGTGGAATAAGTAGAACAATGTAAAAGCACTTGGGCAGAAGCACTGAACAAATTAATTACTGGAATGAATGAACAGAAATAATTAGAGGTTGCACAAATGAAAGACTGTGAATTCACTATATGACTCCCCGAAGCCTGTCCACCATCAACAAGGCACAAGTCAGGAGTGTAATTATAATACCCTCCACTTACCTGGGCAAGTATGGATCCAACAAGACTCCAAGCTTGACACAATCCAAGAAAAGGGAGCCAGCTTTGATTGGCACCCATCCACCGCCTTAAACATTCACTCTCTTGGCCAGCGACGCACAACGGCAGCAGCGCGTATAATCTACGACATCCACCACAACTGCACCTTCTCAATCCATGATTCCCATTGAATTGGAACTATATTGCATCAAAATCCCTTCCTAACAGCACTGTGGATGTGCCAACACCACATGGACTGCAGCAGTTCAAGAAGGCAGCTCACCACCACCTTCTCTTCGGCAATAGGCAAATAAGACTCGTGTCTCGAGAAAGGATAAAAATGTACATATCTCTGGTGCAGTGCAGTCAACCCCATTAAAAACAATTGTAAGAAATGCTGTTGTTTCTGTAGAATAGGACTTTATTTTTGTATTCAACCACATGGAATCATGGCAGGATAAACAAAGGACACTGCAATAAACAAGGTTCTCAGGTTTGCCTCCTGTGCTCAGCTACTGAGCAAAACTTTGATTAAATGAGCATTGATGGGCGTATTTTTGGCTTCAGCATCATTCGGAAGGGAAGAATTGTTTAGGGTTTCTTCCCATAGTCTGAATCCAGCAGACCACTGCAAAGCAGGCTGCCTCGAGTGGGGACAGGCTGAGGCTGGAGTATAATTCCTGTCTGATCTTTTCTCTGTTCCCCTGCCTCCTTCCATTTATTGAATAAATACTGAAGGCTCATTCATAGAATCATACCCTAGCTTATGTAACTCCTGAGACGAATGAACGGAGGGATAAATATTCTTGCAGTGTTATATTAATACTGGCCATTTATTGGCACAGTAACATTTTATTTTTTAGTCTATAGTGTTGTCAAAATAGTATTCAAGCCAAAATGCATTAACGTTGTGCTGATGCTTTTCTTGTGTGATGCTCTCAATTCACACCTACAGGTTCCCACTGACATGCAAGGGAGATCAGTCTGGATGCACAATTCCTTATTTCTGAAATAGATTCAATTTGATGAGTAGTGGAAATGTAAGGGGTGGGTATGGAGAATTAGGTTACAATAGTCAGGGCTGTATGGAACAAATGTCTACATTGTCACTGTGCATGATCAGAATGGAGCTTATATAAGTGTGGAGCACCATATTTAGCATTGCACTGACATTATTTTTGTGCTATAATTTATTCTCTGTCTCATTCTATCTTGCACACGCTCTCCTGACTCTCTGTCTCTTTCTCCCTCACTATCTGCCTCTCTTTGTCTCTGTCTCTCTCTCTCTCTCGTGTGTGTGTGTGTGTGTATACATGTGCATGCGTGCGTATAAATGGTCGAGAGCTTCAGGGTTTTAGGTGGCCACATCACCAATAGCCTGGCCTGGTCCCTCCACACGAACACTATAGTTAAGAAAGCCCACCAACGCCTCTACATTCTCAGGAGGCTAAGGAAATTTGGTATGTCAGCTACGACTTTCACCAACGTTTACAGGTACACCATGGAAAGCACCCTTTCTGGTTTTAGCACAGCTTGGTATGGGCTCCTGCTCTGTCCAAAACCTCAACAAACTACAAAGTGTTGTGAACGTAGCCCAGTCCATCACGCAAACCAGCCTCCCATCCATTGACTCCATCTACACTTCCTGCTGCCTTGGAGGCACAGCCAACATAATCAAGGACCCAACACACCCTGGAGATGCTCTCTTCCACCTTCTTCAGTCGGGAAAAAGATACAAAATCTGAGGTCACTTATCAACTGACTCGAGAACGGCTTCTTCCCTGCTGCCATCAGACTTTGGAATGGACCTACGTTAAATTAATTTGATCTTTCTCTGCACCCTACTTATGACTGTAACACTACATTCTGCACCCTCTCCTTTCCTTCTCCATGTACAGTATGCTTCGTCTGTATAGCACTCTACTTTTCTCTGTACACTAATACATGTGACAATAATAAATCAAATCAAAGTCTGTCTCTATCTCCTTCTGTATCTCTCTCCTCTCTCTCTCTCCTTCTCTGTCTCTCTCTCTCTCCTTCTCTGTCTCACTCTCCTGTCTCTATCTCTCTCCTGTCTCTCTCTCTCTCCTGTCTCTGTCTCTCTCTCCTGTCTCTGTCTCTCTCTCTCCTGTCTCTGTCTCTCTCTCTCCTGTCTCTCTCTCTCCTGTCTCTGTCTCTCTCTCCTGTCTCTCTGTCTCTCTCTCCTGTCTCTCTCTCTCTCTCTCTCCTGTCTCTCTCTCTCTCCTGTCTCTGTCTCTGTCTCTCTCTCTCCTGTCTCTGTCTCTCTCTCTCCTGTCTCTGTCTCTCTCTCTCTCTCTCCTGTCTCTGTCTCTCTCTCTCTCTCCTGTCTCTGTCTCTCTCTCTCTCTCCTGTCTCTGTCTCTCTCTCTCTCCTGTCTCTGTCTCTCTCTCTCTCTCTCCTGTCTCTGTCTCTCTCTCTCTCTCTCCTGTCTCTGTCTCTCTCTCCTGTCTGTCTCTCTCTCCTGTCTCTGTCTCTCTCTCCTGTCTCTGTCTCTCTCTCCTGTCTCTGTCTCTCTCTCCTGTCTCTGTCTCTCTCTCCTGTCTCTGTCTCTCTCTCCTGTCTCTGTCTCTCTCTCCTGTCTCTGTCTCTCTCTCCTGTCTCTGTCTCTCTCTCTCTCTCTCTCCTGTCTCTGTCTCTCTCTCTCTCTCTCCTGTCTCTGTCTCTCCTGTCTCTCTCTGTCTCCTGTCTCTCTCTCTCTCCTGTCTCTCTCTCTCCTGTCTCTCTCTCTCCTGTCTCTCTGTCTCCTGTCTCTCTCTGTCTCCTGTCTCTCTGTCTCCTGTCTCTCTGTCTCCTGTCTCTCTCTCTCCTGTCTCTCTCTCTCCTGTCTCTCTGTCTCTCTTTCTCCTGTCTCTCTTTCTCCTGTCTCTCTTTCTCCTGTCTCTCTTTCTCCTGTCTCTCTTTCTCCTGTCTCTCTTTCTCCTGTCTCTCTTTCTCCTGTCTCTCTTTCTCCGTGTCCTGTCTCTGTCTCTTTCTCCCTCTCTGTCTCGAAGGGAGAGAGCTAGACAAATATATACTCACCCAAGACCAATGTGCCACATCTGAACAGTAAATTTTGAAGTTTTGAACATTTTCGGCAAACTCTACTACTTTTCCTAATTATTGAGGGATTCAAAAATACTCTTTATAAAATCCTTGAAGCTCCAAAGTACTCTTTAAGCAAGACTTAGTAACGAGACTTGTATCAAGCTGAAATTATCAACCATCTCCAAAGAGATTTCTCCCCACAGTGTAGTGGAATTAGACTGGGACCTGTTGCGGATTGTCTGCTCCTGTATAGTGTGATGGTACAATGTGCCATTTTTCAGAATTAGGCATTTATTTGCTGTACAAATTTCTTGAAAAACCAAAAACAGTTTTAATCCAGTAATCAAAAAAAAAAGTGGATAATTTTATCAAGAAATCAATCGTGGACTTTTATTTTTAAATGGTTAAAAATTTATGTGCAGATAGATTTTTAAAATACTGTACACAGTTGATGTGCTGTTAAAATGTAAACACGAGTGTAGGTTTGCTGTAATTGGTGATGGCATTATCTCCCTTTGAATCGAAAGGTTAATGTCTCAGTTCAAGATTTAAACACCTTACTAAGGTGATACGCCAGCATGTTATCCTTCAGAT
Source organism: Mustelus asterias (assembly GCF_964213995.1). Taxonomy (NCBI): domain Eukaryota; kingdom Metazoa; phylum Chordata; class Chondrichthyes; order Carcharhiniformes; family Triakidae; genus Mustelus; species Mustelus asterias. The sequence goes on from NC_135806.1 coordinate 8,868,572, forward strand.
AAGATTTTAATTAGTCATCCTATTTGGATGGTCCTTTGGGATCTGTGCTGCCAAGATTGTCCAGATCAAAATTCTTTTGTCAAGCAAACACCGCCTGAAACTGGATTGACAAATAAAGCCATCTTATTAGAACATAGAACATAGAAAGCCACAGCACAAACAGGCCCTTCGGCCCACAAGTTGCGCCGATCACATCCCCACCTCTAGGCCTATCTATAGCCCTCAATCCCATTAAATCCCATGTACTCATCCAGAAGTCTCTTAAAAGACCCCAACGAGTTTGCCTCCACCACCACCGACGTCAGCCGATTCCACTCACCCACCACCCTCTGAGTGAAAAACTTACCCCTGACATCCCCCCTGTACCTACCCCCCAGCACCTTAAACCTGTGTCCTCTCGTAGCAACCATTTCAGCCCTTGGAAATAGCCTCTGAGAGTCCACCCTATCCAGACCCCTCAACATCTTGTAAACCTCTATCAGGTCACCTCTCATCCTTCGTCTCTCCAGGGAGAAGAGACCAAGCTCCCTCAACCTATCCTCATAAGGCATGCCCCCCAATCCAGGCAACATCCTTGTAAATCTCCTCTGCACCCTTTCAATGGCTTCAACATCTTTCCTGTAATGAGGTGACCAGAACTGCGCGCAGTACTCCAAGTGGGGTCTAACCAGGGTCCTATAAAGCTGCAGCATTATCTCCCGACTCCTAAACTCAATCCCTCGATTAATGAAGGCTAGTACGCCATACGCCTTCTTGACCGCATCCTCCACCTGCGAGGCCGATTTAAGAGTCCTATGGACCCGGACCCCAAGGTCCTTCTGATCCTCTACACTGCTAAGAATGGTACCCTTCATTTTATACTGCTGCTCCATCCCATTGGATCTGCCAAAATGGATCACTACACACTTATCCGGGTTGAAGTCCATCTGCCACTTCTCCGCCCAGTCTTGCATTCTATCTATGTCTCGCTGCAACTTCTGACATCCCTCCAAACTATCCACAACACCACCTACCTTGGTGTCGTCAGCAAACTTACCAACCCATCCCTCCACTTCCTCATCCAGGTCATTTATGAAAATGACAAACAGCAAGGGTCCCAGAACAGATCCCTGGGGCACTCCACTGGTCACTGACCTCCATGCAGAGAAAGACCCCTCCACAGCCACTCTCTGCCTTCTGCAGGCAAGCCAGTTCTGGATCCACAAGGCAACAGCCCCTTGGATCCCATGCCCTCTCACTTTCTCAAGAAGTCTTGCATGGGGGACCTTATCGAACGCTTTGCTGAAGTCCATATAGACCACATCCACCGCTCTTCCTTCGTCAATGTGCTTGGTCACATTTTCAAAGAACTCAACCAGGCTCGTAAGGCACGACCTGCCCCTGACAAAGCCGTGCTGACTACTTTTGATCATACTAAACTTCTCTAGATGATCATAAATCCTGTCTCTCAGGATCCTCTCCATCAACTTACCAACCACTGAGGTTAGACTCACCGGTCGGTAATTTCCCGGGCTGTCCCTGTTCCCTTTCTTGAATATAGGGACCACATCCGCAATCCTCCAATCCTCCGGAACCTCTCCCGTCTCCATCGACGATGCAAAGATCATCGCCAAAGGCTCCGCAATCTCTTCCCTCGCCTCCCACAGTAACCTGGGGTACATCCCATCCGGTCCCGGCGACTTACCAACCTTGATGCCATTCAATAGTTCCAACACATCCTCTTTCTTTATGTCCACATGCTCGATCCTTTCTGTCCTCCGCAATCCAGCAGTACAACCACCCAGATCCCTTTCCACCGTGAATACCGAGGTAAAGTATTCATTAAGCACCTCCGCCATTTCTAACGGTTCCGCACAAACTTTTCCCCCTTCACCTTTTAAGGGTCCTATGCCTTCACATCTCATCCTTTTACTCTTGACATATTTGTAGAAAGCCTTGGGATTCTCCTTAATCTTACCCGCCAAGGTCTTCTCATGACCCCTTCTCGCTCTCCTAATTTCCTTCTTAAGCTCCTTCCTACATCGCGTATACTCCTCTAAATCCTTAACACCTCCTAGCTCTCTGAACCTTCTGTACGCCTCTCTTTTCTTATTCACCAGGTTCATCACAACCTTCGTGCACCACGGTTCCCGTACCCTACCAACACCCCCCTGTCTCATCGGAACGTTGTCATGCAGAGCTCCAGACAAACATTCCTTGAAAATCCTCCACTTTCCTTCGGTACTTTTCCCCAAGAATGCCTCCTTCCAATTTACCCGTCTAATTTCCTCCCTGATGACACTGTATTTCCCTTTACTCCAGAGAAACACTTTCCTAGCCTGCCTGACCCTATCTCTTTCCAATGCTATCGTGAAGGAGATAGAATTATGATCGCTATCCCCAAGATGCTCACCCACCGAGAGATCCTCCACCTGTCCAGGTTCATTAGCCAGCACCAGATCAAGAACAGCCTCTCCTCTAGTAGGCTTATCCACATACTGTGTCAGGAAACTCTCCTGGACACACCTAACAAACTCCTCTCCATCCAAACCCCTAGCCCTAGGGATATTCCAATCTATGTTTGGGAAATTAAAATCTCCCATCACGACAACTCTGTTATTCCTACATCTCTCCAGGATCTGTTTCCCCATCTGCTCCTCAACATCTCTGTTACTATTGGGCGGCCTATAGAAAACACCCAGCAAAGTTACCGACCCCTTCCTGTTCCTAACCTCCACCCACAGAGATTCCGTAGTCAGTCCCTCCACGGCGTCCACCTTCTCTACAGCCGTGACACTATCCCTGATCAACAGTGCCACTCCCCCCCCTCTCTTGCCTCCCTCCCTGTCCTTCCTGAAACATCTAAAACCCGGCACCTGAAGCACCCAGTCCTGTCCCTGAGACATCCAAGTCTCCGTAATGGCCACCACATCACAATTCGAAGCAGCAATCCACGCTCCAAGCTCATCCACTTTATTCACTACACTCCTGGCATTAAAATAGACACATCTCAGACCTTCAGCCTGAGCACTTCCCTTCTCCCTCACTCGTCTAACCTCCCTCTTACCCTGTCTACATTCCTTATCTATTTGCGAGCTAACCTCCTCGCTCTCAGTCCCCTCATTTCGATTCCCTCCCCCCAACCTTTCTAGTTTAAAGTCTCACCAGTAGACTTAGCCAACCATCCCGCCAGGATATTGGTCCCCCTGGGATTCAAGTGCCACCCGTCTTTTTTAAACAGGTCACACCTGCCCCTAAAGAGGTCCCAATGATCCAAGTACCCAAATCCTTGTCCCTTGCTCCAGTCCCTCAGCCACGCATTAATTCTCCACCGATTCCTGTTCTCACTCTCCCGCGGCACAGGCAGCAATCCCGAGATTGTTTCCTTTTTATCGCTAGACCTATTCAGTTTTGGGAATGCAGTGATTCTTTATTTGTTATAGCAGATGGGAACACCCAGACCTCACTTCTTCAATGTAAGTTGCATTCACAACATCGAAAATCATCCCAAGGCTCTTTGGGAATGTAATCTGACAAAAATGAATGCTGAGCCAAAGAAAGAGTTATTGAAAGCTGTTCCTAAAAACTTGGCAATAAATGTGGGTTTTATATAGAATTTTACAGCACAGGAACAGGCCAGTTGACCTAATTGATTTATGAGCTGGTGTTAGTACTCTATATAAAGCCTCCTTCCAGTCTTCTTTATCAAATTATCAGCATATCAAAATTTAAAGCAGTCTTAATGGAGAAACAGAGGGAGGAGGTTTATTTATAAAGTTTATTTTATTGGTGTCACAAGTAGGCCTACACTGCAGTGAAGTTACTGTGAAAAAGGTGCTAGTGGGAAAGCATGAGGTCTTTGAGTCTCAAGTGATCATGGAGATTGTGCAGTGGCTATTACACAACCTTGGTGTTCTCCACCAGTTTGACTCCTTTACTGCTATCGGTAGGGGCTGCAGTGTGTGAGCACACGGTGCTCTTACACAACCACTCGCGCATCTTCCTGAGCAAGCTAGCCAAAAGTACTGGTCCCAAATTCCAACTACTCCCCACGAATGACAGGGGTGAATGTTCAAGACATTCCACGGTTATTTCCAGCAATCCCGCTGGCAGCCACCTTGACCCCCCACCCCCCCCAACGCCAGCGGGTGCGACACTAACTTTAAAAGAAATACAGAGACGTCTTACTGTAAAAGTGCCGCTAAGATGTGGTTGGGGTTGCTGGAGTCAGAGGCAAACACAGGAAGCTGTGGGCTGACAGATCAGCTGCTAGGTGTGTTGTTGCATATGTGTTAATGTGCCCAGCCAGATGACTGTTCTATGAAGCAGAAATGAATGTGTTGGCAGCTCCAACTGCTTACGCTCTATTTCCTTCTAAATAATTGGACTGTGAATAATTGAAATTGAACAGCTTGTTAATTTGATGGGGGGAAAAAATAAAGCCTTTCGGTGGATTTATTCTGAACACTTTGGGCTAGTGGAAGAAATGAACAGATTTCTGTTGGTGAAATCTGATCCTTGTGTAACCGTGGATCATATTGTTGTCGCCACACAAAATTAGTGAGGATCAAGGTTCGAAGAGTAAGGGAGATTTCCCCTGGTGTTCTGGGAGATGTTTTTCCCTCAACCAACAGCACTGAAAATAGGCTATCTTCTCACCATCGCTCTGCTGTTTTTGGGAGTTTACTGTGCGCAAACTTTTCCAAGATTGCATCAGCTCATTGGCTGTAAAACCTTTCAGAACATCCCAAGTGCATCAAAGATTTAATCTGATTTGATTTATTATTGTCACATAGAACATAGAACATAGAAAGCCACAGCACAAACAGGCCCTTCGGCCCACAAGTTGCGCCGATCACATCCCCACCTCTAGGCCTATCTATAGCCCTCAATCCCATTAAATCCCATGTACTCATCCAGAAGTCTCTTAAAAGACCCCAACGAGTTTGCCTCCACCACCACCGACGTCAGCCGATTCCACTCACCCACCACCCTCTGAGTGAAAAACTTACCCCTGACATCTCCTCTGTACCTACCCCCCAGCACCTTAAACCTGTGTCCTCTCGTAGCAACCATTTCAGCCCTTGGAAATAGCCTCTGGGAGTCTACCCTATCCAGACCTCTCAACATCTTGTAAACCTCTATCAGGTCACCTCTCATCCTTCGTCTCTCCAGGGAGAAGAGACCAAGCTCCCTCAACCTATCCTCATAAGGCATGCCCCCCAATCCAGGCAACATCCTTGTAAATCTCCTCTGCACCCTTTCAATGGCTTCAACATCTTTCCTGTAATGAGGTGACCAGAACTGCGCGCAGTACTCCAAGTGGGGTCTAACCAGGGTCCTATAAAGCTGCAGCATTATCTCCCGACTCCTAAACTCAATCCCTCGATTAATGAAGGCCAGTACGCCGTACGCCTTCTTGACCGCATCCTCCACTTGCGAGGCCGATTTAAGAGTCCTATGGACCCGGACCCCAAGGTCCTTCTGATCCTCTACACTGCTAAGAATGGTACCCTTCATATTATACTGCTGCTTCATCCCATTGGATCTGCCAAAATGGATCACCACACACTTATCCGGGTTGAAGTCCATCTGCCACTTCTCCGCCCAGTCTTGCATTCTATCTATGTCTCGCTGCAACTTCTGACATCCCTCCAAACTATCCACAACACCACCTACCTTGGTGTCGTCAGCAAACTTACCAACCCATCCCTCCACTTCCTCATCCAGGTCATTTATGAAAATGACAAACAGCAAGGGTCCCAGAACAGATCCCTGGGGCACTCCACTGGTCACTGACCTCCATGCAGAGAAAGACCCCTCCACAGCCACTCTCTGCCTTCTGCAGGCAAGCCAGTTCTGGATCCACAAGGCAACAGCCCCTTGGATCCCATGCCCTCTCACTTTCTCAAGAAGTATACATGTATTAGTATACAGTGAAAGTATTGTTTCTTGTGCACTATACAGACAAAGCATACATTCATAGAGAAGGAAACAGAGTGCAGAATGTAGTGTTACAGTCATAGCTAGGGTGTAGAGAAAGATCAACTTAATGCGAGGTAGGTCCATTCTAAAGTCTGACGGCAGCAAGGAAGAAGCTGTTCTTGAGTCAGTTGGTACGTGACCTCAGACTTTTGTATCTTTTTCCCGATGGAAGAAGGTGGAAGAGAGAATGTCTGGGGTGCATGGGGTCCTTAATTATGCTGGCTGCTTTGCCAAGGCAGCGAGAAGTGTAGACAGAGTCAGTGGATGGGAGGCTGGTTTGCGTGTTGGACTGGGCTTCATTCACGACTCTTTGTAGTTTCTTGCAGTCTTGGGCAGAGCAGGAGCCATACCAAGCTGTGAAGCAACCAAAAAAAATGCTTTCTATGGTGCATCTGCAAAAGTTAGTGAGAGTCGTAGCTGACATGCCAAATTTCCTTAGCCTTCTGAGAAAGTAGAGGCATTGGTGGGCTTTCTTAACTATAGTGTCAGTGTGGAGGGACCAGGACAGGTTGTTGGTGATCTGGACACCTAAAAACTTGAAGATGCTAAAGGGAGGAGGCAATGACCTAGTGGCTAGTCTATTAGTCCAGAAACTCAGCTAATGTTCTGGGGATCTGGGTTCGAATCTTGCCACGGCAGTTGATGGAATTTGATTTCAATTTTAAAAAAAAACTGGAATTAAGAATCTACCGATGGTTGGGAAAAACCCATCTGGTTCACTAATGTCCTTTAGGGAAGGAAATCTACTGTCCTTACCTGGTCTGCCATACATGTAACTCCACAACCACATCGTTGTGGAGTTACATGTAACTCTGAACTACCCTCTGACATGGCCTAGCAAGCCACTCAGTTTAAGCGCCACTAGGGATGGGCAATAAATGCTGGCCAGCCAGCGACACCCACGTCCCACAAATGAATAAAAGAATAAACCCAATCTTGCTCATGGCATGTTGGCCATAGGTCAGCATTTGTACATTATGGTGCAATACTGAACTGGAAGAATATTTTATTTTGTTACGAAATGTGAAAATATTGCTGGAATACCAACGCAATTAACTTTCCTCCAGTTTCTTTTAAGAAATTGTACCACTAATACAACCAAAACAGACACATCCACGATTAAAGTTGTTTGGGCTTCATTTCAAGAAAAGTTTCATCGTTTTTTTTTCACTGTTTCATAACTTTTGTTCCTTTAGCGTTTGTGACCATTTGTCCGATTTGCAAGCCCCACAATTCACAAAACAAAATCACGCTTACCAAAATAGGAGGCCACAAAAATCCATGATTTAATGGGTTTAGAAATCAAAATCTTTTTTGTGAGCTGCTCAAATTCCAGTTGTGTTCTAACTCAGTGCGAGGGAAAACTGTTTTTGCTGGAGCACATGATGCAGGTTAAGTATCCCTTCTGTGATTTGCTTGGATTGGACAAAGTGAAGGAGGGGGCGGGCAGTGGGGGGGGGGGTGCTTCGTTGGATACTTCAGTCCCTGAGAAAATGAACTGCTTTTAATGCCACCAAAAGTGGCTCTTTGTTTAATATTTTCCCTTCTCTGCCCCAGTTTTCGAGTGACACTTTAACTGGGGAAATGCCAGTCTTGTGACTGAGAGTAGACTTAATTTTTACTGCTGTAATCTAATGGCTGTTCTCCTTCAAGCAGAATACTGAGTAACAATCTATGATTGGCAGCATTTCAGCTGCAGTAACACTTGTGGTAATGTGCATGTGTGCAGAACAGGTCTGATCGTGGTCCTTGAGGGCATGTGGATCATCTGCAGCACCCCTGCCCTTTATGGATGCAAACCAGATCCAGAAACACATTAACTTTTTCTCTGCCTTGCCTCAAAAACTAACAAAGCCCATCACACAGGACTTCACATTCATCCTCTTGCTTTCGTAGAAATGTTTTAAAATATTTTTGCTGGAAAACAATCCGATCTTTGAGCATGTGGTTTTATAATTTAGAATGGAGCAAGTTGGATTGTCTTCCACACACAATGTACTTCCATTTCACTCTCTCTCTCTCTCAACCATCCTCCCCCCGCACCTACTACCCAGTACCCCCAGTCACCACCTCACACAAGAAAAAAACTAACACGAGTTGTAATATATATTTTTTAAGAAGAAAAAAGCCCTGGAGGCAAGAAGGCAACAAGCCACAAGGTAAGGGCAAGGCATCACCGAGAGCAACAAGGGTTGGACGTGAGCCGAAAGAAAAGTGGAAGAGCACGAAGAAAAGGGGACATAAGACCATTAGACACGGAGCAGAATGAGGCCACTCGGCCCAGCGAGTCTGCTCCGCCATTCAATCATGGCTGATATTTTTCTCATCCTCCTGCTTTTTCCCCATAACCCCTGATCCCCTTATTAACCAAGAACCTATCTATCTTTGTCTTAAAGACACTCAATGATCTGGCCGCCACAGCCTTCTGCGGCAAAGAGTTCCACAGATTCACCGCTCTCTGGCTGAAGAAATTCCTCCTCATCTCTGTTTTAAAGAATCGTCTCTCTAGCCTGAGGATGTGCCCTCTGGTTCTAGTTTTTCTTACTAGTGGAAACATCCTCTTCACATCCACTCTATCCAGGCCTCACAGTATCCTGTAAGTTTCAATAAGATCCCCCCTCATCCTTCTAAACTCCCAACGAATACAGACCCAGAGTCCTCAACTGTTCCTCATACGACAAGCTCTTAATTCCAGGGATCAGAGATGTCCTCTCTCTGTCCGACCCCAAAAATTTCTCTCTCTCCTTTCTCTCTCCCTCAACATGTGAAATCGGAGTAGGTGTTGTCGATAGGGCATCTCAAACCTTCTTTACCGTTGAATAAAATCAGTGCTGATCCTCACCCTACACTGTTTCCGTTACCTGATACATTGCTTCTCTCCATAGGTGACCCTTAGGCAGCTGGGCAAACTGAGGTACTCGCTGATTGACGGGTGAAAGGAAGAGTAATGAGCACAAAATGCCATTGTTGAGTATTCCTGTAAAAATACACCAGTGTTTTGATTACAGCCGTGTGGACATAATATGGTGATTGTTACAGCAACAACAATGATGAGCAGTACAAATTACATGTACAATTAATCTGGTGTTTTGAAATCTTTTCTCGAGATGTATGTGGAGTACAGACAGGCAGCAAACATCAGTGCAAAAACCTGGAAATTTTAATGTAAGATAGATCTGAATGAAGTCTGACATTAGGGAGAAGCCTGGGGTATCCTGACTTGCGAGCAAATTCTGGCTTTTTTGTTGCCAAATTATTGTATCTAAAGTTTATTTATTAGTGTCACAAGTAGGCATACATCAACAGCGCAGTGAAGTTACTGTGAAAGTCTCCTAGTCGCCACACTCCAGCGCCTGTCCACCACTTTCTGAAAGTGAGCAAGTTCATGCAAAGACAAGGAGCGGGATTTTACGCCTCACTTGTCCCGAAACCATATAATCCCACCCGACGTCAGTGCACCTTTCCATAGTTTGCCTCTTGCCCGCTCCAATTCCTGTGGTGGGCAGGGCGGTAGAATTCGGGCCATGTGATTTAATAAATAAACTAAAACATGATAAGTGTTTTCTGTTTAATTTCTGAGATCCTGGACTCAGAAAACATTTCTAGAGTATAACCCAAGGACCAAATGTTGAAACACTGGGGAGTGGGGGGGAATAGTGGGACACAGGTACTGACGGGTATGAAGAGAGAAGAAACCCATTATAATTGAGCTGCTGAGGATTATTTTTGGAAAATCTAAAGAAGCTTTAAAAGTTTATTTATTAGTGTCACAACTAGGCTTACATTCACACTGCAATTAAGTTACTGTGAAAATCCCCTGGTCACCACACTCCAGCACCTGTTCGGGTACACTGAGGGAGAATTTAACATGGCAAATGGACCTAACCAGCATGGCTTTCGGACTGTGGGAGGATACAGGAGCACCCGGAGGAAACCCACGCAGACACGGGGAGAATGTACAGACTCCACACAGACAGTGACTCAAGCCGGGAATCAAACCCGGGTCCCTGGCGCTGTGAGGCTGCAGAGCTGACCACCGTGCCGTGAGAAGGAACCATGATGCTAGTTCTGCTCTTTGTTGGATCTGAATGGAGACTTTTGTCCTGCAGAGTGAGAATGGGTGGAACTGTATATGTCTTTATAAAAAGTTGAAATTAGCAGACAGTGAAGCAGCTGAACTAGAAACTTGGCCAATTTACGTTGTTCTAAATTTGGATAATGCTGACAGTTTAGCCAGGTTCTTACAGCAGGGATTCATTTCAAGAAGGTATGTGTGTTTGAAAGGAGATTGCCCACCTCCCCAGTAATCCCTCTTATTAGCATAATTAAGGACCCCATGCACCCCGGACATTCTCTCTTCCATCTTCTCTCGTCGGGAAAAGATACAAAAGTCTGAGGTCACGTACCAACCAACTCAAGAACAGCTTCTTCCCTGCTGCCGTCAGACTTTTGAATGGACTTACCTTGCATTAAGTTGATCTTTCTCTACACCCTAGCTGTGACTGTAACACTACATTCTGCACTCTCTCGTTTCCTTCTCTATGAACGGTATGCTTTGTATAGCGTGCAAGAAACAATACTTTTCACTATATTAATACATGCGACAATAATAAATCAAATCAAAATCAAATCAAATCTTGAATCAGGCATTGAAGGAATGGGACAGCCCAACCTCGGATGTGTGGCATCACCAAAATCCCAACAGGCTGTCAGTAAAACATTTGTAATAGCCAGCACCTGGGGAGATCACTTAGCAGCATAGGTGGGTATGACACAGCTACAATGTAGAGAATCCAGGTCCCATCACCATGCAGCATAATGCCAATTGGGCCTTTGCCAAGTGAAGAGGGAATCAACAGGTTGGAAGAACAGGATGCAAGACCGATCTAGTGGACCGAAGCAGAAATTAGTGTAGCACTGTGGGTCATCAGTAACAGCAAAACTAGATACAACCATAATCTATAGCATTATGGCATGGCACATCCCAAACCTGCTTCAGTCTACATTGTAGAAGGGCATGCCAGGAACAGCATCTTGGAATGAGGTATGAGCTGAGTGAATCTATAAATTGTATACCTGTGTAAGCATCTGACTACAAACAGCTAAGTGGCCCCACAATCCAAGAATTAGAGCAAACCCTTGTGACCCTCCCTATTGCATTGAAAATAATGGTAAGTTTCCAGGCAACTAGCCTGGAGAAGGTTCCAGAAATTTATCTGTCACAACTTTAGTGGTACTTAGCACGCAAATATGGGAAAGGGGGTTGATGTATTCACATTTGTACTCAAGCCAAAAGTGCTGAGTGGATGATTCTTCCTGGTCTCTGCCTTCATCAGTGATTGGCCAGTTTGGTTTACTACATGTGACATTGAGAACCAGCACAGTGCCCGAGATTCAACAGATGCTTTGGGCTTTGTGCTGAAGGTCTGTGAAGCAAAGCAGTATATCCAGGGCAGTAGTCTCAACTGACTACATAGAAGATCCCTAATCCATAGAACACTGATAAGATAGTAGTTACTAGGTGACAGCTATCATCATCTTCCCCAGCTATCAATTACATGATAGAAGGAGTAATTAATAGTGACACCAAGTGGCACTGCCTTGCCCATGATCTGTCCACAGTCAATTCCATTCTATCCAAATAATTCAGTTTCGGACCTCACCACAGTCTTGATCAAGAATTAGAGCAAACCCTTGTGACCCTCCCTATTGCATTGAAAATAATGGTAAGTTTCCAGGCAACTAGCAGGAGAAGGTTCCAGAAATTTATCTGTCACAACTTTAGTGGTACTTAGCACGCAAATATGGGAAAGGGGGTTGATGTATTCACATTTGACACACGGGCTTAATACTAGGGAAGAGTTAAGAGTAGCTTCCCATCATCACTTGACTGATTATGCTACCAAGGAGCTCAATAGGACTCAAAGGAAAATGCCTCCAATGGCTGCCGGTCTTTCTGGCATAAAGAAAGAAGGCTGTATTCACCAGACAGTTATCAAAGCCCAGGATATCAGTGTAGGCGTTCCTTAGGTAAGCATCCTTGACCTAACCATTTTTAACTTCTTCAGAAATGACCTTCCCTCTTTCCCTCCCTTCACAAGTAGAGTAGATGACTCCAGTGTTCAGCTGCATTCACAACTCCTCTGTTTGTGAAACTGTCCATGCCAGCCTATCACAGGATCCGGACAATATCCAGGAGTGGCTGACAAATACCCAGGCAATGAACATCCTGAACAAGGGGAGGTGCAATCATCTTTCCTTGACTATCAACAGTGATGCCATTGCAAAGATCCCTCACAATCAACATTCTGGGAGTCCGCGTTGACAGAAGTTGATCTGGACAAGTCATATCAACATTTTCTCTCCGGGCTCCAATCAACAGTGTGATGTGATACTTATTACTCACCTCAATGTCTGCAGTCCAAACTCTGCTCAAGTATCTCACACCATGGCAAAGCTGTGCACAAGCCATCGAAAATAAGTGTGTGCCTCATGATTATTGCAGTATGGACTGCAGCAACTCACCAAGGTTACTTTGAGAGTACCACCTCCAAGTTGCAGATTAGGCAGACTTGGACATGAGCCATTTCCTCTTTGTCAACATAGAATCATAGAAACCCTACAGTGCAGAAGGAGGCCATTCGGCCCATCGAGTCTGCACCGACCACAATCCCACCCAGGCCCTACCCCCACATATTTACCCACTAATCCCTCTAACCTACGCATCTCAGGACTCTAAGGGGCAATTTTTAACCTGGCCAATCAACCTAACCCGCACATCTTTGGACTGTGGGAGGAAACTGGAGCACCCGGAGGAAACCCACGCAGACACGAGGAGAATGTGCAAACTCCACACAGACAGTGACCCGAGCCGGGAATCGAACCCGGGACCCTGGAGCTGTGAAGCAGCAGTGCTAACCACTGTGCTACCGTGCCACCCATCCAGGTATTTCCCACCGAATAGCATTGTGGGAGCACTGTCAACACTGCAGCAGTCCAAGGTGATTCAGCAATGCCATTTCATGATTGTTAAGCATGGAATAAATGCAACCTTACCAGCAGCTTCCACCCCCTGAGAATTCAAATAAATATTCTGCACTTATTTTGTAACATTAAATTCATTCATTGTTAATTCCAGTAATAGCATAGGGTGAAGGAATAAGTCTGAAGCTTGTCTTTTACCTTCAGCAAGTTTATTCTCAGAACAGAGCAATCATCTGCTTCCCCACATCCAACTGATCCTGCTGTATCCTTTTATAGAATCATAGAATTTCTACAGTGCAGAAGGAGGCCATTCGGCTCATCGAGTCTGCACTGACAACAATCCCATCCAGGCCCAATCCCCGAAACCCCACATATTTACCCTGCTCATCCCCCTGACACTAAGGGGCAATTTAGCATAGCCAATCGACCCAACCTGCACATCTTTTGGACAGTGGGAGGTAACTGGAGTACCTGGAGGAAACCCACGCAGACACAGGGAGAATATGTGAGGTGATTCATTTTGATAGGACTAATTTAAATGTGGATTACAGGGTCAAAGGTAGGGTTCTGAAGACTGTGGAGGAAGACTGTGGAGGAACAGAGAGATCTTGGGGTCCATATCCACAGATCTCTAAAGGTTGCCACTCAAGTGGATAGAGCTGTGAAGAAGGCATATAGTGTGTTAGCTTTTATTAACAGGGGGTTGGAGTTTAAGAGCCGTGGGGTTATGCTGCAACTGTACAGGACCTTGGTGAGACCGCATTTGGAATATTGCGTGCAGTTCTGGTCACCTCACTATAAGAAGGATGTGGAAGCGCTGGAAAGAGTGCAGAGGAGATTTACCAGGATGCTGCCTGGTTTGGAGTGTCGGTCTTATGAGGAAAGGTTGAGGGAGCTGGGGCTGTTCTCTCTGGAGCGGAGGAGATTGAGGGGAGACTTAATAGAGGTTTATAAAATGATGAAGGGGATAGATCAAGTGAACGTTCAAAGACTATTTGCTCGGGTGGATGGAGCTATTACGAGGGGGCATAACTATAGGGTTCATGGTGGGAGATATAGGAAGGATATCAGAGGTAGGTTCTTCACGCAGAGAGTGGTTGGGGTGTGGAATGGACTGCCTGCAGTGATAGTGGAGTCAGACACTTTAGGAACATTTAAGCGGTTATTGGATAGGCACATGGAGCACACCAGGATGGTAGGGAGTGGGATAGCTTGATCTTGGTTTCAGATGAAGGTCGGCACAACATCGTGGGCCGAAGGGCCTGTTCTGTGCTGTACTGTTCTATGTTCTATGCAAACTCCACAAAGACAGTGACCCAAGACGGGAATCGGCTAATGATAGTCATCTGTCTTTAACAATGCAATTGGCTTCACAATACAATTGCCAAAGGATGCAATTGACAATCATCTGTTAGACTATTGTTGGAGCTTCAACATAAGATACCAGTAGTTTATTGGAATTGTTTGGAGACCCTAAATTATGATTTTGGCAGCACACTTGCCAGATGTTATTAGCCCTTTTTAAGAAAGATTGTCTGTATTGCACACCTGGGAAGCCATTTGAAATGAGTTCTTCGTAGAATCATAGAAACCCTACAGTGCAGAAGGAGGCCATTCGGCCCATCGAGTCTGTACCGACCACAATTCCATCCAGGCCCTACCCCCATATCCCTACATATTTACCCGCTAATCCCTCTAATTTACGGATCTCAGGACTCTAAGGGGCAATTTTTAGTATAGCCAATCAACCTAACCCGCACATCTTTGGACTTTGGGAGGAAACCGGAGCACCCGGAGGAAACCCAAGCAGACTGTGCAAACTCCACACAGAGAGTGACCCAAGCCGGGAATCGAACCCAGGTCCCTGGAGCTGTGAAGCAACAGTGCTAACCACTGTGCTACCGTGCCACCCATGTTGAGTCTTTGTTGTTCTGCTGGTAATGCTGTTAATTTATCACTGATGTTTTCACTCTTTTACCCCTCTCCCACTTGCTTGTTGAGTTTTCTCATGATGAGATGGCGAAGGGTGTACAGGATCTGACTAAACCAGCAGTTCTGGAGAATAATGTTGCCCATTCCCATTGTTGCATTAAGTCACGCAAATGATGGAAGTCATTGGCTGGGGATGTTCAGATTACTGTGAATTCTTTCAACGCCAACAACTTGCATTTATACAGCGCCTTAAATTTCGGGAAGCTTCCCAAGGAGATTCACGGCAGCATTTGTCAAACATAATTAGATACCAGGCACCATGTGGCAATATTGGGGCAGGCAACCTAACAGAGGCAGGTGTTCAGCAATGTCTTCAAGGAGTATGAAGAGAAGTGGAGACATCTGAGGAGCAAATTCAGAGCTTTATGGCTTTGGTTGATGGCTTGGTTGTTAGTGGCAGAGAAATTAAAATTGGGGAAATGCGTGAAAAAGAGAGAGGCCGAAAGATCGAGGATGGTCAGTGGGCTGAAAGTTAAGAACAAAGAACAAAGAACAATACAGCACAGGAACAGGCCCTTCGGCCCTCCAAGCCCGCGCCGCTCCCCGGTCCAGGATTGAATCCTGAATCCAGGATCCCCGCCCAATTTTCCAGCCTATCTACATACCAATATCCTATCCACCGAGCTGTCCCTCACAGCTACGATGCTTTGTTCATTACAACCTATTAACTTACCACCACCCCCCCATTCCAGACCATGTGATCTCCAGGGAGAGGCGAAAACCCAGAGTGAAAAACCCCAGGGCCAATATGGGGAAAAAAAAATCTGGGAAATTCCTCTCCGACCCCCTGAGGCGATCGAAACGAGTCCAGGAGATCACAATGGCCCCGATCGGAAAATGCTTCCCAACCCTAGTCATTTCCACTTCCACGAACACCATATGAATCCCCTGCCCCCGAGACAGGTTAAGGAGGGACGATAGTGAGGAAACATAGTTGCAGCTATATAAAACCTTGGTTAGGCCGCATTTGGAGTATTGCGTGGAGTTCTGGTCACCGCACCACCAGAAGGACGTGAAAGCTTTGGAGAGAGTGCAAAGAAGGTTCACCAGGACGTTGCCTGGTCTCGAACGCATTGTCTATGAGGAGAGGTTGGATAAACTAGCATTGTTTTCACTGGAAAGACGCAGGCTGAGGGGAAACCTGACAGAGGTCCACAAAATTATGAGAGGCATAGATAGAGGCTTTTTCCCCAGGGGGGGAAGTGTCAATTACAAGGGGGCACAGGTTTAAGGTGAGAGGGGGAAAGTTTAAGGGAGATGTCCGGGGGAAGTTTTTCACGCAGAGAGTGGTGGGTGCCTGGAACGCATTGCCAGTGGAGGTGGTGGAAGCAGGCACATTAGCAACATTTAAGAGGCATCTGGATGAATACATAAATAGGGAGGGAATAGAGGGATACGGACCGAGCAAGGGCAGAAGGTCTTTTTTAGTTTAGTTAGAGCATCATGATGGGTGTAGGCTTGGAGGGCGGAAGGGCCTGTTCCTGTGCTGTATCTTTTTTTTGGATCTTTTTCTTTGTAAACAAATATGATCTTTCACATTAAATCAATAAAGAGATTAGCCCTCGGGTTGACAAAAGTTATTAAAATCTCATCTCAGATTTGTACCTCATTTTTGAGACAAAATGGATTTGCAAGCCATGTGAATTATTCTGTTCCTTGCTTAAATATACGAATCTCAGGAACTGAAAAGCAAACCTGAATATTTGCCAAAATGAACCCAAGGCATATTGTTTGAAAATTAAATGCTCAGTAAACTTTGGTATGGGAGGTAGAGTTTTGGATGATTTCACGTTGATGGAGGGTAGAATGTAGGAGAACAGCCAGGAGTGTGTTGGGATAGTCGATCTAGCGGTGAACGAAGGCAAGGGTTTCAGCAGCCGATCAGCTGAGACATGGGTACGGTTGCGTGATGTTACAGTAGAAGTAGATAGTCCTAGAGATGTCACGAATATGAAGTTGGAAGCTCAGCTTGGGGTGGAGTATAACAGCAAGGTTGCAAACAGACCTGCTTAATCACTCTGTTGCCAGGGAGGGAATTATAGAGCCCCTACAGTGTAGAAGATGGCCATTCGGCCCATCGAGTCTGCGCCGACCGCAATCCCACCCAGGCCCTATCCCCATAACCCCATGCATTTATCCTAGCTAGTCCCCCTGACACTAAGGAGCAATTTACCATGGCCGATCACCTAACCTGCACATCTTTGGGCTGTGGGAGGAAACCGGAGCACCCGGGGGAAACCCACACAAACACGGGGAGAACGTGCAGACTCCACATATTCAGAGACCCAAGCCAGGAATTGAACCCGGGTCCCTGGCACTGTGAAGCAGCAATGCTAACCACTGTGCTGCCCCAAGAGATGGAGTCGGTAGGGAACAGAGTACGGAGTGGACACCAGAAACAATTGGTTCAGTCTTCCTGTTTAATTGGAGGAATTATTTTCCTCACCCAGTACTGGATGTTGGATAAGCAGCCTGATCATTTTGCAACTGTGGAAGAGTTGAGAGTGGCAGTGGAGAGATGGAGCTGGTGTCATCAGTGCATTTCTGAAAACTAGTGTTGTGCTTTTTGATGATGTCACCAAGGGGCGGTATGTAGTTGAGAAATTGGTGAAGATTGATCCTTATTACAGGATCTAACTGACTCTCGAATAATTCCAGGGATTTTTCTTCCACTTCTGTACTTAGAAAACCATTCCAGGTAGTAATCACTCCACATAAAGAAATGCTTCCTAAAGCCAGTCCTGAGCTTAAATGTTATCATCATGTATTTGTGTCTCTTTGTTCTATAGTAGTGATTTAACTTGAAAGAGTGCCCTTACTCAACCTTCCCTGATCTAAGTAGTATCTTCAATACTCCTGTGAGGTCACCGAACTTTCCAGGCTGCAGACTTTTTCTCGCCTCCTCCGATGCCACAGTTCAATCTCCTGGCCCTTCTTTGCACTCCTTCCAACGCTGGGGTGATTCGAACCAACGTGACCTGAACACTATATAATCTGTCAACCACGAATTGAACTTCCCCGTTGTATCACAGCTTGGTATGTCTCCTGCTCTGGCCAAGACCGCAAGAAACTACAAAGGGTTGTGAACTTAACCCAGTCCATCCCACAAACCTGCCTCCCATCCATTGACTCTGTCCACACTTCCCGCTGCTTCGGAAAAGTAGCCAGCATAATCAAGGACCCCACGCACCCCAGACATATTCTCTTCCACCTTCTGTCGGGAAAAAGATACAAAAGTCTGAGATCACCTACCAACTGACTCAAGAACAGTTCGCTGCTGCCATCAGAGTTTTGAATAGACCTACCTTATATTAAGTTGATGTTTCTCCACACCCTAGCTGTGACTGTAACACTACATTCTGCACCCTTTCCTTTCCTTCTCCCCAATGTATTCTATGAACGGTATGTTTTGTCTGTATAGTGCTCAAGAAACAATACTTTTCACTGTATACCAATACATGTGACAATAATAAATCAAATCTCAAAACTACTGACAGGACAGTATAGTATGGCAATATATAATGCTTTATTGTTCTATGATGACCTAACACGTTGAGGCTTGAGTCTATATTAATTCTTCCAGCTTCCCTGCTAGCCCGTCCAACACAGTTCATTGAGTGAGTCCATCTCCTGCTTTATTTCCTCTCCCTATACATGTGTACTGAATTTCATAAACCATAATTCTGCCAGGCTTAAATTTTGAGTCCTTTTGTGGTTCTTTGGCTGTTTGATCAGACTCAAATGTATTGCCATCTGGAAAATAAACTGAAGCTAAGTAATGTTATAATGAATGAAATTATTGTAGCATCGATACAAGATTGAATTGTGAAAGACCTGAGAGATTTTACATTATACCAATGCATGAATGCATAGCATTGGAGAACTGTTGTATGTCATTGAATGTCAATAAAATTTGGCAGTTCTTTAGACTGCGTAAGAAACGTATCGTTTAATTATAAAATGGAATGGCTGTTGCATATTCAAGCATCCACCATGTTATTTTGTTTACTTAGTCAAATACCATTTGCAAAATGACCCGTTGATTAGAGTTCTACTTACGATGTACAGCATTAAGAGTGTTAATGTTTCGGATTGACATGCTGTTTCCCAGTCCATTTATAATGGAAGGTAATTTTTCATATTTGTGGGGGAAATTGGGCAGCACTGATCAAAGCCAGATGCACTGTGGAGCAGAGAGCTCTTGCTTGGTGGCTATGTAGATGCGTTGCAGACATTATTGGCAGGGATGAATGAGGAAAAAAGAGGGCAAACAAAACTAGTGTGATAAGCTATTACAAATCTGTACAGTTATACAACTGACTTTTAGTTCAGACCCATGATTGAAATACGCATTGGGAACATGGCCACATGAGGCTTTCTCTGCTCTCACTCAAATCTCATCAAATGTTGGCCGAAAGAAATCTCGGGGTAGGAGAGAGACTCTCAAATCCATAAAGGTGGCATGAAGATTTTCTGGTGCTGGCTCTTGGGTTTCTGCAGTAATTAGTTGAACCTGGAAAGTTCCCGTTTTGATCCCCCCGTCTGCAGCTGGGGTGTCGGTAAGAAGATTTGCATTTATATAGTGACTTTCACAACCCTAGACATTCCCAACGTACTTTGCAGCCCGTGAAGCAATTTGGAAGTGCAGTTACGATTGTGGTGGCAATAAGTCTGTGCACAACAAGATCCCCATGACCAGGTCATTTGTTCTCCAGTGACATTGACTAAGAGACAAGCGGTGACCAGGACTCTTTTGCAAATCCTTGAATAGCACGGTGGTGTGTCTCACCATCACCTGTGAGGCCTGATGAGGGCATTAGTTTTAATGTTTTTTGCAAAAGGTGGCACCTCGGACAGTGCAACAGTCAGTGCTGCACTGGGACTGTCAGCCTATGTGTTCTGTGGGGATTTGAATCCTGAACCTTCTGAGTCGCAGGCGAGAGTGCTACGCACTGAGCCACAGCTGTTTGTTATCCAGACCAACAGTGGATCTGTGTGGATATTGATAGATGAGAGGAACGGATTTGGC
Source organism: Mustelus asterias (assembly GCF_964213995.1). Taxonomy (NCBI): domain Eukaryota; kingdom Metazoa; phylum Chordata; class Chondrichthyes; order Carcharhiniformes; family Triakidae; genus Mustelus; species Mustelus asterias. Next base: position 8,888,541 of record NC_135806.1, read on the forward strand.
TGTACTTGCTTTGTGGACAGATAGTCCATTAAAAAGCACGCGACTAACAACCACTCGGGTAAGACGTGCTTGGCACTTTTGGAACTTTAACCTAGCAAGACATTGATATCCTTGAAAGGAGGGGAGAACATTGGTTGCAAAAAGATCACTTCCTATCCCAAGAGATGTGAAGCCGTGGTCATTAATAAGGGGATGTGTGAGGGTAGTGGAAATTTTATTTGGTTTCTGTTAACATTGAATGATGCCACACATCCTGGTGGTCACGATTACAATTGTTTCTGCAGACCGCAATTTATATTAAAGGCTTTTTTCTCTGAGAGATTATAATCTTTCTAAGTGCATATGCACACAATAATCATCTCCCCTTTGCAGACTTTACTATGTCTGAGCACAGTAAAAGGCTGCACTGTGGTACTTTTGACATTTTCGTAGTTTATAGCCCTTTAGACATTCCTAATGAATTTGGTACTTGGATTCCTATTGGACTGTTCCTGACTATAAACTGATGCTTTGCTGCTGTAAATTGTGCCGCTGTCACTCCCCTGCTCCGCTTGCTAATTGAATGTACGCAGTCTGGCAAATGACATCGAACTGAGAGTAATCAGACGCCATCATGCAAAATGCTTTGCTCACACTTGAGTTTTCGTTTTAGACCATATCGGTCAAAGTTGTCCAGAAACTCCCCGGATGGCAGGAGATTTGTTTGTATGGGCGCTGAAACACCATGTGGAGATGTAACAAACAGAACCCACACTGTGCTCACTTGGTCAGACAAGGGCTGCTACAAAGGGTGCCTTGTAATTCAACTCTGCAATGTGCCTTGCTCCTCTTGTTCCTCCCACTCCCACTACACTTTGTGGACATTTTCTAGATATGCTATAATTAAGCTCACAGTCTGATTAGTACCATTCTCAAACCAAGATGCATTTCAAAGTCAGAAGCCCAATCTGTCTGTTCTTTTTATAAGTATAGTTTTATTTGTATAACCGCTGTTTCTCTCTCAGTTTTGGATTTGAGGCAACATTGCATGTCACCCAGCAGAAACCAAATGAATCCAGGCAGTGAGCACAGTGAAAGGGGGATTTTCATCCACTGATGGGTGGCACAGTGGTTAGCACTGCTGCTTCACAGCTCCAGGGACCTGGGTTCGATTCCCGGCTTTGGGTCACTGTCTGTGTGGAGTTTGCACATTCTCCTCGTGTCTGCGTGGGTTTCCTCCGGGTGCTCCGGTTTCCTCCCACAGTCCAAAGATGTGCAGGTTAGGTTGATTGGCCATGCTAAAATTGCCCCTTAGTGTCCTGAGATACGTAGGTTAGAGGGATTAGTGGGTAAATATGTAGGGATATGGGGGTCGGGCCTGGGTGGGATTGTGGTCGGTGCAGACTCGATGGGCCAAATGGCCTCTTTCTGCACTGTAGGGTTTCTATGATTCTAGGAAGTTAAGAAACTTTGCATGTCATCATATATGTATATGGAAACTTATGCATGAACGTTTCCATCACTTGTTTTAAAGTGCATTCTTCTTAAATCACTTTTGTCTAGTTTTTATGCTTTCTTGTGTCCGGAGATATGACTGAAGAGAATAGCAGGGATCCAAAGTATTTTCTGAATTGTGGTTTCTTGTGTGCAAGTGTGTGTTTCTGAATGAGAGATTTATAGTGTTTTTTTCACAGAACAAGTGTGTTTTGTCTTGCCGAATAAGGTTGGGAGCTTTTTAATGTAAGCATGCTGGCATCTTATGAACCTAATAATAGATGGTGATTAAATGCACCCAGCAGTGAATACCAAATCTATCACTCCCAGGTCAACTAATTCACCAGTGCACTGCATTCTCGCCACTCGTGTGGCACATTTTGCTGAAGTCTAGACGGCGTAGTTTCTTTTAAAGGAATTTTCCTTTAGTTTTCACTATCATCTGAACCCAGAGTTGAAGCATGTCACCCTGGAATCGGAATGACCGATTGAAATCTACTCTGAACGCTCATCTGAGGGAGATTGTGGCAGAACACTGAATACAAGATCATTGCCTATCTATACGCTCGTTTGTATTTCTGTTTGGGCTCATGGAGTGAACGGCTTCCAAAACAAAGGCAATTCGATTGTTTAAAGTTTTAAGTTTATTTCACTGTCACAAGTAGGCTTATATTAACACTGCAATGAAGTTACTGTGAAAATCCCCTAGCCGCCACACTCCGCCGCCTGTTCGGGTACACTGAGGGAGAATTTAGCATGGCGAATACACCTAACCAACATATCTTTTGGACTGTGGAAACCGGAGCACTCAGAAGAAATCCTCGCAGACGTGGGGTGGATATGCAGACTCTGCACAGACAGTGACCCAAGCCGGGAATCGAACCCAGGTCCCTGGCACTGAGAGGCAGCAGTGCTAACCACTGTGCCACCGTGCTGCCCACAACCTTACATTTAACCTAACATTTTTTTGGGAACCTCACAGTGACATGGTAGATTCTGTGCACTAACCTGTTAAGCCACGGAGGGGTGTACATTTGAGAAAGAACTGTAGCCCAGAAATACGCGTGTTGGCTTGCTCCACATATGAGTGCACAGCAAGTTATGTACTTCAAAAGAGAGTGAAGAGTTAAAATTCACACTGCAGCATGTGCTAAAGATACCTGTAGCTGAAACACCAGTTTGAAATATAACAGGAGAGAAATGTGACAAAACAAATAGTAACAGGGTGTGAGCTGGACAGCTATTTCTGTCTGGAATAAAGCGAGCACTTGAAACGCCATATCTGGCAACTTTGAAATCTAAGGTAACGTACATGGCTATTGGTTATTGTTTTTTTTTAGCTGAATGTAAGACATCCTGTTTTAAATGGCGGGGAGACTGTATCATTTGTCTTGCTATCACCAAAGGTGCTGATCAAACTTGCTGCTTTAAATGGGCACCAGAGCCTCTGGAGCCCATTGTACCATCTTAATAACCTTGCATCGATCCAACTGAGGTCACGACTGTAAAGGAACTGGGTTGTTATTTGCATCTGCATGACCATTTATGCAAAGCACTGGGTAAGCATCCTAGAATGAGTAGTGTAGCGCAGGGAAATAGATGAAACCACAGACTGTTGCAGAATTGACAACATCCTTTGTATATAAATGAGCGAAGATCATTTGTTTAAAAACCCATTGCAACCTGAGCCTTTAAATTCATTTGTACCATTAATGTTTTGTGACTCAGCAACTCTGATCACTTTTTAAAAAATAAAAGGATGGGTATAATTGAGGCTGAAGTGTGAAATGTTCTTTAATTTAAAAAATGGAGTTAATAAATTCTTGCCAAGTGTGAAGTTATGAAAGTGATTCTGTTTGCTCTGTATTATAAAGCTTTCCACGATATATAATGCCAATTTGTAGAAATTTACATGCACAGGTGACACATTTTCCAATATAGCACATAGGCTGTGGTTAAGGGCAAGTATTCACTACGAACTGTGCAAACAACACTTCCTCGTGCTTCATTGAAATGTGTGCAAGTTGACAATGTTGAATCACTGACCTTTTGGAGATCAAGGAGTATCTAGCAGGATTCGAAGCTGGACTGTTATTGTATACGGAAGAAAACAATTCTTACCACTTTGGTGTGAATATTTATACATGCAAAACACATTAACGATACTCGATCATGTGTCTATATTGCAAATTTCTTGATTCTGTGATTTGCATAATCAAATCTGGCAGTGTCTTTTTTTCCCTTCTCCCTCGATAGTTAAGAGCTACCAATTGGATTGTGTGAAGCCCGTCCCAATTTCAATTTCCCCCTGTCAGATTACAGTGCAAAATATATTCTCTGCAGTACAGCAGCACCTTGCTACTCCCTCACCCTCCCCTACGCATGCCCAACTCGAAATATTTCTAATGTAACGCAGCCACAAAAAACAACTGGCACCATGAGACCGATGGCTAGGAGCCACTGGCCTGAACAAGGGTTGCAGCAGCACTGGGAGAAAGGTATTTTAGTGATATGAGCTTTTGAGTTGAGCAGTACACCAAGGGTCCCGTACAGGATGGTGTCAACAAGATGGCATTAGTTTTGCTAAAAGGTTGTAGGTAATATCTGCTCATCCAAGTATTGAGAAATAGTTTTCCACTCTCATCCCGGCTTTTCACCCCTGCATCTTTGAGGCTATGCTTGCATTAATTTCAAACGTGGGCGCAACTGATTGAGTCTGTTGTAACATACATGTAAAACCACCCATAGAGCAGTGCAGGAGCAACCTACAAGAGCCAACTCAGCGTGACACTGGGTGTGGATGGATTTCTGCTGAGTCACCTTACTTCCTCCACAAGAGTGGCAGAAATTCTGCAAAAGTAGCCCAGGTACTTGTTTAGGCGGTCTTCCCTCAGGGATTTTGTGGCTCTTCTGCTAAAGTTCATCCAAGTGCAGAGGGTCAAAAGAACAGCAATGTGATCATGGTCAGATCATCTGTTTTAATGCTGAACAGTGGGCAGAGCTCCCTTCTCTCCAACTCCCGTCATGGGATCTTAAGTTTATTTATGAAGTTATTGTGAAAATCCCCGAGTCGCCACGCTCCGGTGCCTGTTCGGGTACACTGAGAGAGAATTTAACACGGCCAATGCACCTAACCAGCGCATCTTTCGGACTGCAGGAGGAAACTGGAGCACCCGGCGGAAGCCCACGCAGACACGGGGAGAATGTGCAGACTCCACACAGACAGCGATCCAAGCCGGGAATTGAACCCAGGTCCCTGGTGCTGTGAGACAGCAGTGCTAACCACGGCGCCACCATCTTTACTGACCAGTTAGGACTCAGTTCACTATCCCATGAGAGTGCAATACTTTTTTTAAAAATTCATTTACGGGATGTGGGTGTCGCTGGCTAGCTCAGCATTTATTACCCATCCCTAATTGCCCTGGAGAAGGTGGTGGTGAGCTGGTTTCTTGAACCGTTGCAGTCCATGTGTTGTAGGAGCATCCACAGTGCTGTTAGGGAGGGAGCTCCAGGATTTTGACCCAAAGACAGTGAAGGAATGGCGATATATTTCCAAGTCAGGATGGTGAGTGGCTTGGAGTGGAACCTCTAGGTGATGGTGCTTCCTTATGTCCGCTGCCCTTGTCCTTCTAGATGGTAGTGGCAATGCATGGCTGGGCACAGGACCAGCAGGCTAGATCTGGAGTGAACTGGGACTTGAACCATTGGTTTTCTGACGCAAAGACCCCAAGGGCGGGATTTTCTGGCCATGCTTGCCACAAGACCGGAAAATCCTACCCAACGTCAACGGACCTTTGCATGGTCCGTGTCCTACCCGCTAAAGCTCCCGTGGCAGGCGGGACGGGAAAATTCCACAGAAAGGGTGTCCCCGCTGAGCCACAACCGACACTGAAAGTTTCTGATTCTGTTTCTGACATTTTGGTTCAGTTTTCCAAGTGGGGTTACGGGATGTGTGTTTGGAAGAATGATCTTTACCCAAGGACAGTCCCTACTATGATCTTTTGAGCACTGTTGAGACAACAATGTTGATGATGACACCAATAATGACTCACTTTTTTCCTTTGTTTATCTGGAGTGTTGATATTTCAGTCAGACTTAGCAATTGCGTGTGGGTGGGTGCATTTAGCAGCCCTGGTTTCTATTGCTTGGAAGCTCCATTCATTCCATAAGACCATAAGACATGGGAGAAGAATTAGGCCACTCGGCCCATCAAGTCTGCTCTGCCATTCAATCATGGCTGTTTTATTTTCTCATCCCCATTCTTCTGCTTTTCCCCATAACCCCTGATCCCCTTTTAATCAAGAATCTATCTACCTCTGTCTTAAAGACACTCAATGACCTGGCCTACACAGCCTTCTGCGGCAAAGAGTCCCATAGATTCACCACTCTCCGGCTGAAGAAATTTCTCCTCATCTCTGTTTTAAAGGATCATCCCTTTAGTCTGAGGTTGTACCCTCTGGTTCTAGTTTTTCCTATAGTGGAAACATCCTCTCCACGTCTTCGCTATCCAGGCCTCGCAGTATCCTGTAAGTTTCAATAAGATCCCCTCTCATCCTGCTAAACTCCAACGAGTACAGACCCAGAGTCCTCAACCGTTCCTCTTATGACCATCTCTTCATTCCAGGGATCATTCTTACGAACAGCTACATGTTACCACTATAGTGGAGAGAGCTTGTTTATGTGTGCATCCAGGCATTTCATTTCCTGTGGGTCGCAGTTATTGAATGAAGGGGTTGAGCTGGGGAATTGGGGAAGATTGGGATAGTCAGTCAGTAACCAGCCCATCTACATTGAGAGCAATTCAGACATGCTGCTGGTGGGAGGCCTGGTTCACCCAAGTGCTAACATAGAAGGTCATTGTTTGGACAATTTATAGGAACAAAATCTGATACGTCAGGTCAAATCTGATCTTTACTTTTCCCTCCGAACAGGATATTCTTTGATCACAGGCGCTGCCGGTGATGGAGAATAGTTCACTTTTTGCTAAAACAGATGAATTTATTTTTGGAAAAGTCTGATGCAGCTAATTACAGCAGTTAGGGGATACACACAGTGGCTAGCACTGCTCCCTCACAGCACTAGGGACCCAGGTTCGATTCCTGGCCTTGGATCACTGTCTGTGTGGAGTTTGCACATTCTCCCCGTGGGTTTCCTCCGGGTGCTCTGGTTTTCTCCCACAGTCCGAAAGGTGCTGGTTAGATGCATTGGCCATGCGAAGTTGCCCCTCAGTGTACCCAAACAGGTGGTGACTAGGGGATTTTCAAAGTAACTTCATTGCAGTGTTAATGTAAGCCTACTTGTGACACATTTTAATAAATAAATTTTAAACTCCTATGGTTTGCTAATGTATCAGTGTGTGTGCTAACAAACCACGTGGTCAAGGAAGGTTCTCAGTTCCGTGCCAGTCTTGTTGGGTGAGATGATTTGTCAGGGGGCGGGGCTGCCAAAGAGTTTCAATTGACTTGTGTCATCAAGCTAAATGGGGGGATAGGTGGGGAGGCAGGTTGCAAAGGTGTTTGAGACCCAATTGCTGAACCCATGAATCCTTCCTGGGAAGTGTGTGGATACAGATGAGGAAGGTTGGAAGCGGCAGTGATGTGGTTGAATAGTGAAGGCCCATTGTTTTTTTTTACCTTGGCATCCATTTAGTTTAGAATCCAGGAGAGGTGTATCCTGGAGTCATTTCCCCCCTGTTCAGATTGCTAAACCCGCCTATCCTATCCCAGCAGCTCACTCCTAAACCTGCTTGGTTTCCTGTGACCCTCTAATCCTTTCTAGGGTAAGACGGTTAGCAATTCAAAGAACAAAGAAAATTACAGCACAGGAACAGGCCCTTCGGCCCTCCAAGCCTGCACTGACCATGCTGCCCGACTTAACTAAAACCCCCTATCCTTCCGGGTACCATATCCCTCTGTTCCCATCCTATTCATGTGTTTGTCAAGACGCCCCTTAAAAGTCACTATCATATCTGCTTCCACTACTTCCTCCAGCAGCGAGTTCAGGCACCCACCAGCCTCTGTGTAAAAAAACTTGCCTCGTACATCTCCTTTAAACCTTGCCCCTCGCACCTTAAACCTGTGCCCCCTAGTAATTGACTCTTCCACCCTGGGAAAAAGCTTCTGACTATCCACTCTGTCCATGCCGCTCATAATCTTGTAGACTTCTATCAGGTCGCCCCCATCAACCTCCGTCAAGTTTCTCCAACCTCTCCTTATCGCTAATGCCCTCCATACCAAGCAACATCCTGGTAAATCTTTTCTGTACCCTCTCCAAAGCCTCCACATCCTTCTGGTAGTGTGGCGACCAGAATTGAACACTATATTCCAAGTGCGGCCTAACTAAGGTTCTATGAAGCTGCAACATGACTTGCCAATTTTTAAACTCAATGCCCCAGCTGATGCGCAATGCACAAGCTGGCCAATGGCTTATTATTGATGGTGTACAGGAATCTCAACTCAAAGAGGTCTACTGTAAAAGAGTCTGCTGCTCATGAAGAATGTCCCATTGGACAAAGCGTCCAAGAACTGCTCGGGCCCATAAAACTGCATCCTCCCTCGAGTCCACAGTGTCTGCAGAGCTGGCGTTAAGTGTTAGAGCAACAGAGCAACAGAGTTCCATTGTGTTAGAGCAACAGTGCATGTTAACATGGGCTGAAGGGGCACGTGCTTGTGACTGTAACCTCCTCCTTAACTGAGATATTAACCTCAACCCTGCCACTGCAGCCAGGCACCAGTCAAGGAAGGAGGGGGGAAACTGAAAGAATGTTCAGCTCCTTAGTGAGAATCCTGTTGCAGTTTCGAATTGCTCGGGCTGGGGCAGATGTGGGTGAACTGATCAAAGTTCAATTGACAACTCGGAGAAGAATAAATGAGCACACATTAGGGCATGAGAATAGAAAGAGGGAGTTTTACCCTAATTTTCTTTAAAAGAAAAGAGGCACATTATAGTGATCTGCCCTGATATAAAATCTACACTTCAGTGGTTGTTAAATTTTTTTCCTATTTGCTTCGGTTTTATTCATACTTTGATTGTTCTTTCAGATGTTCTATCTAATGGGCTAAGAAGACAGTGGGTTACATTGGAAAGGATATATATGTAATATATGTATGCATGTGTGGATTACACACACACACACACACTCTACCGTATGGATGGTAGAGGTAGATAGCAGAGATGCGGTTAAGGGGAAACTGGGAGAGAGGAAGGATGTTAGATGAAGCCAGGTGGATGGAGGCTGGTCTGCTTCCATGCTGTAAAATTTGATGTAAAGAAAAGTTAGAAACACCAATAGTTTAACTGTGGAATATGCTGATTAATAAAGATTGGCCATAGTTGCAGGGAAACAGTTTCTTTTTCTTTATTTATTTATTCGTGTCACAAGTAGGCTTACATTAACACTGCAATGAAGTTACTGTAAAAATTCCCTAATTGCCACACTCCAGTGTCTGTTTGGGTACAGTGAGGGAGAATTTAGCATGGCCAATTCACCTAACCAGCACGCCTTTCGGACTGTGGGAGGAAACCCACGCAGACACGGGGAGAACATGCAGATTCTACGCAGTGACCCAAGCCGGGAATTGAACCCGGGTCCCTGGCGCTGTGAGGCAGCAGTGCTAACCACTGCGCCACCCCGGCATTATCAGCTGATGTACTCCCTCATTTCTCCTGTGTGATGAAGTGAGATATCCTGGTCCGTGTGCTTTTATTGCTTGACTGTGAGTGCTCGCTTCTGGATTATCTGCAGTGTGTGTCTGTGGTATGTGAAAATAATGAAAGCCTCCTTGTGTGATTTATTGTTTTAATCAGTACAACATGAACATTGAAGGGAGTAATCTGGACGCTCTGACAGGTTGTAGAGTTTGATTTAGAAATTCATTGTAAATAAGAAGATGCACAGTGGCGAATCAGTGGTTTTAAGGGAATATTGACTCAATCCTCATAATCCGCCAGCACCTCAGTCACAAGGAGGTTCAAAGCCGACATCCTAAAGAGTTTAATTCTCCGTGTTGCAATTGATCCCAAATAACATGTTCAAATTAAACCGCACCATTTTGAAGCATAGTTACCTAAGTGTATTTATAATAAATTGCATTATCGTGGCTTTCTTCAGGCTTTTAGCCACTTACTTAAATGAAAACATTTAACTACTCCATTCTGCATGCCCTTTATGTCTATTTTCTAATATGTGGTGGAAGCTAAGCTTGAAGATTTGCTTTGCATAGTGAGTTAACACTTTAATTCTGTGACACATGATTCCGTCTATCTCTCCGCTGCTGTGACACACTTGTAGAGGTAAACAGCACAGAAAAAGGCCCTTTGGCCCGTTGCGTCCACACCAGCCAAAGACAAACCACCTAACTATCCTGTTAGTATTGTCTTATTTTTATGATTGTAATGTCATGGGTTCCTTTATATTTCAAATCAATCTCCTTGAATTTCCTTGAGCCACCTTTAACATTGCTACCCCAGAAGTTCAGCTACTGGATTAAAAATTAGGTGTTTTTTTTTAGCAAAGTAAGGAACCCGTGCTTTTGGAGTTAAGTTCCACAGAAACAAATACTCAGAACTGCTGTAACGTATTTATGATGGTGAAGTGTGATATTATCTCATCCTTAAACTTGTCACTGCTACCAGGGGCCTTACAACCTGCAGACTAAACATTACACTCACGACGTTAATGCAAATGTACACTCTCAATGTTAATGCAAATGTGGAGCATATGTACTCAGCGATGGCTTGTGGAATGGATCCTGAATGAAGATACTGATGCACAGTTTGCTGTAATTATATTTCTATGCATGCTCCAATTCTACATTTTAATTCTATAATAACTATTATAAGCAGAACGTGCAAAACTGCTGGAGAACGATATCCCGTGTGCAAGATTGGAGCAATTTACTGCCCTGGGAGACACTGAATAAAAGCAACCAAGCAGTGAACCATTTTTAAAAAAATGCACAACAATGTAAGCTGCTTACAGCAGACTCATCCGCTGTCCAGTATAACTAGACAAATCTGGTCTCTTTGATCTCCCATTTACTTGAAAAACTGATGAATGGACAGATTACAATTAGTCTGAGAAATTCTGCGTGGCATTTACATGTCGATTGGTCACAGTCACGCATGTCTCCTCCCTGTGTGGCTGGTTTGAAGTGAGATATTTCTGTTAAATTGGTGCCCCGGATGCAGGCGCAAGAGGCAGCGGCCCCTCCCAGGTAAATGTACGTGTGCCCCTCTGTGATTAGGCGCCGCATCTTCAGGGACATCGCCAGTATTGCATAGCCTCAGGCGGGGTGGGATTGGTTACGCCAGTGCAGGGCCATGCTTCCCGGGGTCACAATGCGCAGAGGCAATGGCACAACAGAGGAGGGGTGAGGGGGTGGCGTGTGGCGGCTGCATGGGCAAATTGTTGGTAAAACTAACTGTACCCAGTGCCTGGGATACAAATTAATGCTTGTGGTTCACGGGGGACTCGAACTGTGTAGTTTATCCAATTCTCCAGGCAGTTCATGTCGGCTCTGAAGTGAAGTGTAGAACCAGTTCCCACGTTTTGGAGCATTTTTTTAATGCATTGCGACTGCTAGACTGCTTGTTTCTCCTCCTAGTTCCCTTCTCTCATCCCTTTGACCCACAGACTTATTAATAGTTCCACAAGCAGCAGAATCCCATATATGGAATGGACTCCGAAATGGTGGTTAAAAAAGAATCCCTGGAATCACTTAAGAGACATTTGGACGCGCCACAGAGGAACTGTCGAGCATTTCTTGATTATAAACTATGATGGACCAGAATGCTCTCTTCCCATCGGTAGTTATCTTCTGAATTTCTTGCCTCAGCATTGCCATGCAATCCACTTGCCTCTGAGGGTACCCGAAGGGTACAGGCACACAGCCCATTCCATAGGGTGGCACAGTGGTTAGCGCTGCTGCTTCACAGCGCCAGAGACCCGGGTTCGATTCCCAGCTCGGGTCACTGCCTGTGCGGAGTCTGCATGTTCTCCCCGTGTCTGCGTGGGTTTCCTCTCCGTGCTCCGGTTTCCTCCCACTGTCCAAAGATGTGCAGGTTAGGTCCATTGGCCGTGCTAAATTCTCCCTCAGTGTACCCGAACAAGTGCCAGAGTGTGGCGAACATAAGAAATAGGAGCAGGAGTAGGCCATCTGGCCCTTCGAGCCTGCCCCGCCATTCAACAAGATTATGGCTGATCTGAAGTGGATCAGTTCCACTTACCCGCCTGCTCCCCATATCCCCTAATTCCCTTATCGATCAGAAAACTATCTACCTATGATTTAAACATATTCAACGAGGAAGCCTCCACCACTTCAATGGGCAGAGAATTCCAGAGATTCACTACCCTCTGAGAGAAGAAGTTCCCCCTCAACTCTGTTCTGAACCGGCCCCCCCTTATTTTGAGGCTGTGCCCTCTAGTTCTGGTTTCCCTTCTAAGTGGAAAGAATCTCTCCACCTCTACCCTATCCAGCCCCTTCATTATCTTATATGTCTCTATAAGATCACCCCTCATCCTTCTAAACTCCAACGAGTACAGACCCAATCTGTTTAATCTCTCCTCATAAGCTACACCCCTCATCTCCGGTATCAACCTGGTGAACCTTCTCTGCACTCCCTCCAAGGCCAATATATCCTTTCGCAAATAAGGGGACCAAAACTGCACACAGTACTCCAGTTGCGGCCTCACCAGTGCCTTGTACAGTTGCAGCAAGACCTCCCTGCTTTTATATTCTATCCCCCTCGCGATAAAGGCCAACATTTCATTCGCCTTCTTGATCACCTGCTGCACCTGCAGACTGAGTTTTTGCGATTCGTGCCACTGGTCACCAACTGCCAACCAGAAAAGCACCCATTTATCCCAACTCTCTGCTTCCTGTTAGATAGCCAATCCCCAATCCACGCCAACCCCCTAACTCCGTGTACCCCAATCTTCTGCAGCAACCTTTTGTGAGGCACCTTATCGAACGCCTTCTGGAAATCTAAAAACACCACATCCACCGGTTCCCCTCTGTCAACCGCACTAGTGACATCTTCATAAAAGTCCAGTAGATTCGTCAAACACGACTTTCCCTTCATGAATCCATGCTGCGTCTGCTTGATCAAACCATTCTTATTCAGGTGCTCTGTTATTTCCTCTTTAATAATGGACTCTAGCATCTTCCCAACTACGGACGTTAAGCTAACCGGCCTGTAGTTACCCGCCTTTTGTCTACTTCCTTTTTTAAACAGCAGCGTAACAGTAGCTGTTTTCCAGTCAGCCGGCACTACCCCAGAGTCCAGCGAATTTTGATAAATTACTACTAACGCATCTGCTATTACCTCAGCGACTAGGGGATTTTCACAGTAACTTCATTGCAGTGTTAATATAAGCCTAGTTGTGACACTAATAAATAAACTTTTAAAACTTAATTTGATTTTCCAAAAATAATCCTCAGCAGCTCAATTATAATGGGTTTCTTCTCTCTTCATTCCCGTCAGTACCTGTGACCCACTATTCCCCCCCACTCCCCAGTGTTTCAATATTTAGTCCTTGGGTTATACTCTAGAAATGTTTTCTGAGTCCAGGATCTCAGGAGTTAAACAGAAAACACTTGTCATCATGTTTTAGCTTATTGGTTAAAATCACATGGCCTGAATTTTACCGCCCCGACCACCACAGGAATTGGAGTGGGCAAGAGGCGGACGATGGAAAGGTCCGCTGACCTTGGGTGGGATTTTATGGATTCGGGCCGAGCGAGGTGCAAAATCCTGCTCCGTGTCTTTGCATGAACTTGCTCACTTTCAAAAAGTGGTGGAGTAAATACTTCTCTCGTCTGTTTGGTGGGTTAGAAACTGCTGAAATGTTTTATTAAACAGTAATTGGATGAATGAACACTGTAGATGTACAATGGTTGCATGCATAGTTATACCCTGATGGAGGATTGAACCACTGTGTCTGCTGCATTACACAAGGAGATGGTAGAATAGTGGTGGTGTCACTGGACCGGAGGCCTAGGCTAATGCTCTGGAAGACACGGTTCGGATCCCACCACGGCAGCTGGTGGAATTTAAATTCAATTAATAAAATCTGGAATTGAAAACTAGCCGCAGTAATGTTGACCATGAAACTGTTGACCCATCTGGTTCACTACTGTCCTTTAGGGAAGGACGTTTGCCATCCTTACCTGCCCTGGCCTGCATGCAACTCCAGAGCCACAGCAATGTGGTTGACTCTTAATTGTCCTCTGAAATGGCCAAGCGAGACACTCAGTTCAAGGGGGCAGCAGAGGTCAGTGAAGCCCGATGAAAGAATAAAGATAAAAAACTGCACAGTAGTCCTTGTGTGTACATTGTTGTTGGGTTTCTACAAAGTTTCCCTGGCCCTATTTCTCTCTCCAATGACTTCAAACAGGCCACCTCAAGACAATTTGGGAAATGCTACTCAATATTTGACAGACAAAAGAAATCGCATTTATTTTTGAAGCCGGGGTTCACACCAGTGTTTATGGTCCATCTCCATCCAACTGAGAGGCTAACTCATTGCTTTAAAGAATAGTTAAGAGGCAGTCTTAGCTGCCCTTTATCCTTGTTTCCAACTATTCAGTCCAGTTGTGGGAGCATGGCTTTGTGGGAGCATCACTGGATTAATGATCCAGAAAGCCAGACTAATGCTGTGAGGACACTGGTTCAAATTGTTGTCGGTCTGGAATCACATTAACCAAGTTAGACAAGGACAGCAGATCTTCATTTTTTTTTAGAATCATAGAATCCCTACAGTGCAGAAGAATCATAGAAATCATAGAAACCCTACAGTACAGAAAGAGGCCATTCGGCCCATCGAGTCTGCACCGACCACAATCCCACCCAGGCCCTACCCCCAGATATTTTTACCCACTAATCCCTCTAACCTACACATCCCGGGACACTAAGGGGCTATTTTAGCACGGTCAATCAACCTAACCCGCACATCTTTGGACTGTGGAAGGAAACCGGAGCACCCGGAGGAAACCCACGCAGACACGAGGAGAATGTGCAAACTCAACACAGACAGAAGGAGGCCATTCAGTCCATCGAGTCTGTACCAACACCAATCTCACTTAGGCCCTATCCCAGTAACCCCACAAATTTACCCCTGATAAACTATGCATCTCTCTAACCTATGCATCCTGGGACACTAAGGGTCAATTTAGCTTGGCCAATGCACCCAACCTGCAGTTCTTTGGACTGTGGGAGGAAACTGGAGCATCTGGAGGAAACCCACAAAGATACGGGGAGAACATGCAAACTCCACCCAGACAGTGACCCAAGCCGGGAATCGAACCCAGGTCCCTGGCGCTGTGAGGCAGCAGTGCTAACCCACTGTGCCTCCGTGCCGCCCAAAAATCAGTAATTTCATCGTCACCAGTGTTGATACCAGTTTTTACTCAAATTCCAGATTTATTAAAGTAATTGAATTTAAATTCCCCAACTGTCATGGTGGGAATTGATCTCATGCCTTTGGGTTGTTAGTTCAGCAACATAAGCACCACCGTATTGAGCCCCCTGCTACCCCCCCCCACCTGCCCCCAATAAATGACCACTCAAAATCCGTAAGATAGTTTAATTTGAGTTGAATTGTCTGGCTCCCTTCTCTTCTGTGGATGAACTTGGTTTTTAACTCCAAATGTGCCTTGATGAGAGAAAGCAACACCACAATTCAGCATAGAAGGAAAAACGCCTCGATTCTGTCGTATCACTGCCAACTATTCACAAACTGGTTAAACCATTCGGATTCAGGACCAGACAGTTGTAATGACTCAATACTGCAACCCTCTGGTTGGGTTCACTGCTGTGCCGGCGACAATATTTATTTTCTTGCTTCTTTCACCTCTTCCCCTCAATCTTCCTTCCTCTTCCCTTGCATCCTTCCACAGCACTCCACCCCACATCACCAACCACTGTTTCCCATCTCATTTTCTACCTTTCAGTCCAGAGACTCTCTCTATCCAGTTACGGGGTCAAATCACTGGGGGCGGGGTGGGGGGGAGCGGGTGTGGGTGGGTGTCAGTTTAGCTCAGTTGGCTGGACGGTTGGATCGTGATGCAGAGCAACACCAACAGCGCAGGTTCAATTCCCGTCGCAGCTGAGCTTATTCCATTGGGGCAATTGGTGGAATTTAAATTCAATGAATGAATAAAATATGGAATTGAAAGCCAGTCCCTGATCATTGTCGATAGTGGGTTTAAAAACCCATGATATTTACAAATGTCTTTAGAAAGGAACAAAGAAAGAAGAACAAAGAAAATTACAGCACAGGAACAGGCCCTTTGGCCCTCCAAGCCTGCACCAACCATCCTGCCTGACTTAATTAAAATCCCTGACCCTTCTGGGGACAGTATCCCTCCATTCCCATCATATCCATGTATTTGTCAAGGCGCCCCTTAAAACTCACTACTGTATCTGCTTCCACTACCTCCCCCGGCAACGGGTTCCAGGCGCCCACCTCTGTGTAAAAAAAAACCTGCCTTGTACATCTCCTTTAAACCTTGCCCCTCGCACCTTAAACCTATGTCCCCTAGTAATTGACTCTTCCACCCTGGGAAAAAGCTTCTGACTATCCACCCTGTCCATGCCTCTCATAATCTTTGTAGACTTCTATCAGGTCTCCCCTCAATCTCCGTCATTCCAGTGAGAACAAACCAAGTTTCTCCAACCTCTCTTCGTAACTAATGCCCTCCATACCAGGCAACATCCTGGTAAATCTTTTCTGTACCCTCTCCAAAGCCTCCACACCCTTCTGGTAGTGTGGCGACCAGAATTGAACGCTATATTCCAACTGCGGCCTAAGGAGATCTGCCAGCCTGACCTGTTACATGTGACTCCAGGCTCACAACAATGTGGTTGACTCCAGACCGACAACATTTTGAACCAGTGTCCTCACAGCATTAGTCTGAAATGGCCTTGCAGACCACTCAGTTGTACTCAGTCAAAAAGGAATGAAACCAGATGGACCACTTAGCATCAACCAAGGCATCAGGAAACTGTATTGCCCATTCCTTGGCTGTCACTCGGATCAAAATCCTAGAATCCCGGAGGGGAAGCACTGGCCTAGTGGTGTTATCGCTAGGCTATTAATCCAGAAACACAGCTAATGTTCTGGGGACCCGGGTTCAAATCCCACCGTGGTAGATGATGGAATTTGAATTCAATAAAAAATATCTGGAATTAAGAATGTACTGATGACCATGAAACAATTGTCGATTGTTGGAAAAGCCCATCTGGTTCATTAATGCCCTTTAGGAAGGAAATCTGTCCTCCTTACCTGGTCTGGCCTACATGTGACTCCAGAGCCACAGCAATGAAGTAAAAGTTTATTTATTAGTCACAAGTAAGGCTTACATTAACACTGCAGTTAAGTTACTGTGAAATTCCCCTAGTTGGCACAGTCTGGCGCCTGTTCAAGTCAGTGCACCCTAACCAGCATGTCTTTCAGAATGTGGGAGGAAACCGGAGCACCCGGAGGAAACTAACGCAGACTTGGGGAGAACGTGCAGACTCCACACAGACAGTGACCCAAGCCAGGGGTCGAACTCCGGTCCCTGGTGCTGTGAAATGCTAACCACTGTGCTGCCGTGCTGGTTGACTCTCAACTGCCCTCCAAGGGCAACTAGGGATGGGCAATGAATGCTGGCCAGCCAGCGATGCCCATGTCCCATGAATGACTTAAAAGAAATTCCCTTCTTAACAGCACTGTGGGTGTACCTACACGATGTGGAGATGCCGGCGTTGGACTGGGGTGAACACAGTAAGGGTTTTAACAACACTAGGTTAAAGTCCAACAGGTTTATTTGGTAGCAAAAACCATGCCTGGTTTTTGCTACCAAATAAACCTGTTGGACTTTAACCTGGTGTTGTTAAAACTCTTACGGTGTACCTACACCACAGGGACTGCAGCATCTCAAGGTGACGGCTCACCATCATCTCCTCAAGGGCAATTAGGTGTGGGCAACAAATGCTGGCCTTGCCAGCGATGCCAACATCCTGCGAAGGAATGAGTTTAAAAAATGAATAAATCAACACAATGTATAATTGTCTCTCCAGCACCACAAGGGCAAAGCAAATAAGTTAGGAGAACTCCCGATAGCACTAGTGCCTCTCTGTGAGTCAGGAAACACAGTGAACTAACTGTTGGCACAGTTTTGATATATATCATTATTTCCACGTGCCATTTGCTACCATTATATTGCGTAACTGAAAGCTGCATCGATGGAAAAGAATTTGGCATTCAGCACCTTAACTATTGCATGTTGTGCCTGTGTAATCCAGTGAAGACAGTCACATATCATTCTGAATATGTTCAGTCTCTGTATTTCATAAATTTACATTTCACAAGTTTACTTCCTTTGCAATGGTATAAGCACAGAATGTGCAGTGTGTGCATGAGCACACACATGTGAGAAAGTAACATTTCAAATATCTTCTAAGCATATTCTGTCTGGCAAACCAGACCCCTGTCATCACGAGGTTTATCATCCAGGAATTTAACACATTACTGCTAATTTGGGAGAGCGGGGAGAAACACCCACGCCAGCCAAAGATGCTTTAATGTGGGTGATGTGTGTTCTGGTCTGTTACCAATCCATTGCTATGCAACACCTCTCACCTCTACTGGCCAACATGCAACTCTCAATGTTTCATCCTCGCGTTGTGTAGTCCAAAACGCTTGCTTCAGTTACAACACAATTTCGAGCAATCTAAACTACCACTGAGTGTGTCCACCATTCAGTTTGGACCATCCAAGAGACGAGGTTGATTGTTTAGTGATTTGGCAGAAGGGGTGAGAGTCATGGTTGATGTGGTATAATCAGTCCTTCAATTCCAGATCGCTTCACTTGGCTTGCCTCATCCACAAAGGAATTATTTTTCTTTTTTTTGGGCCACATACTTGTCTAGACGTCTCCATTCGCTAGCCAGTTCTCAATAACGTGGGTAGTCTACAAGTTATTGCATCTCTATTTCAAAATCCCGTCTGCTGTTGCCTTGCTTTCAACACCAATTTTGCAGGGATAGTGTGTTGGGCAATTGCAGCAGTGTACTGTTTGTGAGGTGCTGGCTTTGGTGTCTTTGTTCTGAGACAGTCTGTGCTTGATACCTAAAAATCTCTCGCCAACTCCCATGCACTGAGAGTGCTGCATTGACATGAGGACCTGGTTTTGATATTTTCTTTTGCCTTAATCTTTTACGTCATTTGTGAAGTTGGCTTTTGAAACCTGAGACAGGTATGTAATATCGTTTTCCAATGACCTTTGCGAAATTGAAATTTAGTTTTGAATGGCTTTATGTGCAGCTTATCTTTTTTTTTTCTCTTCTTTCTCCTTCCCCCTTTAGAAATCGAAGAGAGAGGCTGTGAGGGTCAGCAGAATGAGAAGACAGTGCGAAGTACCTTGACTGCGCTAAGAAACTTCAGAGAGTTCCTCCTTTCCAAGTACCCACACGAAAACCGGGAAATCCAGATCATACCGTGCACGGAACTTGATGCCTACCTAGCTTCGTTCTTTGTGGACGCCAGGCAGAAAGATGGTTCCGAGTACGAGCCTAACAGTTTGGCCAACTATCAATGTGGACTTGAAAGGTACTTAAAGGAATACAAATATGGGTTCAGTATAACGAGGGATAAGGAATTCAGGCGCTCCCAAGAAGCACTGAAACAGAAGCAGCTTGAGCTGAGAGGCAAAGGCAAAGGGAACAAACCTCACAAGTCCATGAAACTCACCTTTGCCGATGAGCTCATCCTGCGTAAGCGAGGCCTGCTGAGCCGGTACAACCCCGAAGGGCTGCTCAACCTCGTGTGGCTCAACAACACTAAAGCGTTCGGGCACTGTGCTGGCTTCCACAGTTCCACGCTGAAATGGGGGGACATCAGGCTGCACGTAACTGAGACGGGCTTGGAGTACCTGGAGTGGGAAATCATAGACAGCTCCGACGCACAGGGGAAGAGCCGGCGAGCAGGAACTGAGTGCAGAATCTACGCCACGCCGCACTCTCCGCAGACGTGCCCAGTGCAGGACTACAAGGAGTACGCTCAGAGGCGCCCTCCAGCTATGCGTTACGAAGATGCCCCGTTTTACCTGTCCATCAAGCCAGTCTGCAACCTGGCCGCACTTTACTGGTACAATAGCCAATCCCTCGGGAAGAATAAGCTCTCAAAAATGGTTAAAACCATGTGCGAGAAGGGGAATATTCCTGGGAGGAAGACCAACTTTAGTGTTTACCAGAGCTGCAGTTCCCTCTCTGAGGCACAAAGCAACCAGCTGGTACTAATATGTAACAATCTGAGCCAGCAGGCTGCCCAGTCTATGTCAGGACTCAACAACACAGGAAACTTCATCATCTCTGGTTCCTTTGACTCTTCCTCAGATACAGCCTGACAGGAATGTACTTTGGTTTTTCTCTTTAACTATTCTCCGTGTTCATTCACACTTTTATACAGTCTGTCTAATTATTACTAAGCCACTGATAGTTAAAGTTTTTAAAAAGCAGCGTGTGAAAGGGTTCTTGGCCTGAATTATTTCTTGAGAGCAGGCGTCAAAATTCCAGTGATCCAATGGACAAGTTAATGATGATTCTATGGCACACTCTCTTTTTTAAAAAAAATCCAGATTTCAGCTCTAGGAAGCTCTACTTTTTCCAAGCAGATCTGCAGATATTATAAATTAAGATATAGTTTTTGAAATTCCAGCATTCTGAAAGTTTAAAAAAAAACCCTGATATTATTTCTAAATCTCTCCTCGTGACCCAAGAACTATCATTTTTCCATACAGCTTTTCAAAATGTGCACTATCTTTATTGTTCAGTTTCTCTAGCGTAAGGACTTAAGTGTTTCGCAGCCAAGCATTCAGGTAGAGTCAGAAAAATCACTTCTGTAAACTTCTGCACCTTCTCCCCGTGTCTGCGTGGGTTTCCTTCGGGTGTCCCAGTTTCCTCCCACAGTCCGAAAGACTGTGCTGGTCAGGTGCATTGGCCATGCTAAATTCTCCCTCAGTGTAGCCAAACAGGCGCCGGAGTGTGGCGACTAGGGGATCTTCACAGTAACTTCATTGCAGTGTTAATGTAAGCCTAAAGAGAAAATGCTGGAAAATCTCAGCAGGTCTGGCTGAGCTTTGACAAAGGGTCATCTGGACTGGAAACGTCAGCTCTTTTCTCTCCTTACAGATGCTGCCAGACCTGCTGCGATTTTCCAGCACTTTTGGTTTCAGATTCCAGCATCCGCAGTAATTTGCTTTTATTTAATGTAAGCCTGCTTGTGACACTAATAAATGAATAAACTTTTCTGGGTGGGTGAGATGGGGATAATATTTTGGACAAAGTTGCTGTGGATCCCAAAGTGCGGAAGCCCCTTGCCACGGCTACAGTATTAACCCTTCCATCCAGTATTAACTGCGTGCTGTTTTAAGCCATTTCTCCCCTCAGTATCATTGTTTGTTTTTGCACCGTCCCTACAATGCCCACTATATTAACGCCGTACACCCACCACTTTGCATCCTTCGCCACAGCTAATGGCATTGACCTTCTTGCTGTTCTCTTATCTGCACGCGAATTCAGTGTGTTTTAAAGCAGCTTATTCTCCTGGCTGAGCCAAAGGTTTTTTTTTTAAATGGAGAGTGATCAGCTGGCTGTTAGACCTTACGAGGAACTGTGCTTCTAATTTCCCTGAACCGTTAGAAAAAGATGTAGTGAGAAAAGTGTCAGAGTTAGGATTTATTTTTAAAATACTTATGATTTGTAGCCCTACTTCATTGTGCTCGGAGTTTGCGGATTTGTTGTCGGGGAAGGGGGGGGGGCCTGATTTATGTTACACCCTTCTGAGCAGACTAGCAATCTAATGACTTGGAAAGGAAAACACTGAACAAGGTGTGCTATCGGACAAAATAGTTAACCTGGGTGAACCCGGAATTATATCAAGCTGGTATCTCATCATTCTGGTTGTATGATAGTTGTAAAGTATTCCGTGACTAAAACCTTTAACCTTACATCTTCCAGTTACTGAGCATGTCGTCTTGATACTAAGGAAGAAATTCAATGTCCCGGTTAACGCATTATGTTACAAATGCACAGTTTCTTGTCCGTTGATGTTGCATCTCATTCAACTCTGTCTATATCTGAACATTGCTTGTAAAATTCTACTAGCAATTTGATTTTGTATTTTAAAAGTTACTATTATTGGTGTTACAGATTTTATACGTCATCTTATTTATTTTAGTTTATTTTTAGATGACAGTTTGTAATTAGATTATTTGTATATGGCTGCTCGTACACAAGTACCGATAGTTGTTGGAACCCCATTTCTGTAAAGTGCATAAGCTAAGTCTGGTGTGAAATTCAGTAATAGATGCTGGGTTCACACCAAGGAAGGATTGCAGCTCTGCATAGCCCTTCTGTCTTAACGGTCTAGTTCCACAAAACTCAGATGAAGTAGATTTCTGTGCAGGACACTGTGTTACTTCCTGTAGCGCTTTCTGGAGCCACGAGTGTGTATGTGTGCCTGTGTTGCGCATCTATGTGCACGCCCGTGTGTGTGCCGTGCGTCTGTGTGTGTGTGCACACGCCTGTGTGTGCATGCGCGCACACCTGTGTGTGTGCGCGCACGCCTGTGTGTGTGTGTGTACGCCTGTGTGTGTGCCGCGCGCCTGTGTGTGTGTGTGCATGCCTGTGTGTGCATGCGCACCTGTGTGTGTGTGCGTGCGCACACCTGTGTGTGTGTGTGCGCACATCTGTGTGTGCGTGTGTGCGCATGCACGCCTGTGTGTGCGCATGCACGCCTGTGTGTGCGTGTGTGTGCATGCATGCCTGTGTGTGCGCATGCACGCCTGCGTGTGTGTGCCTGCACGCCTGTGTGTGTGTGCGCATGCACGCCTGTGTGTGTGTGCGCATGCACGCCTGTGCGTGAGTGTGTGTGTGTGCGCGTGCACGCCTGTGCGTGAGTGTGCGTGTGTGCAAATGTAAATAAATTGGGCCCAATTTACCAGCTTGTTCCCAGTTAAAATAATGAACAGTTCTAAAACTGGTGGAAGGAAAGATTTATATCAAAATAATGTGCCTACAAGTGCATGCGCCTCGAAATGAATGGTTAGAATGTTTACTTTTTAAAAAAAAGTAAAATTTGAGTTTGTTAAACTGAACTATTTGGTTAGTGTTCAAACAGAGTTTATTGCTTTAACAATATGCAAAGATATATTAACAAGGAGACTGTTAGGTACTACTTTTTTAATCAAATGCTAATATATAGAAATTAGTGCATTCGGCTAATTTAACCCGTTGAGCATCTGTGCACCGAAATTATAATAAAATCACGAGTATTACAGATGTGTGCAGAATTGTAATGCACTTCCTTCTCATTGATTGTGCAGTAGATTTGCTCAGGCTTGCTCTACAGATGTGAAAAGGTTTTTTCCATCGCTCAAAGGGTTAAAATAACCTCTTCTTTTGGTTTGAGTCTTGAGCCCGGTCCGACGGGAGTTCTGTATGGCTCTAGGTTTCAACTTAGGTTGGAAAATCTTTAGAATACTGTGAAACAATGAAATCACTGCCTGAAGTGTCGTAGTTGACAGAAATTATTACTCAATGTAGTTTTATGTGTTTTTTGTCTAAATTTTATTAAAATACAGTGTTTAGGTACTGCCTTTTCTAACTGGCCTTTATAAACTCGGTGTTCTTTTAATCTTTCAATGGGTGTTACACTTTTGAACTATTTCTGTTTTGGTTTGCTTCCTGCCCCAATGTACAGTTTGGGACTGTGGCACTTGCTTTCCCCCTGCAGACAGGCCGAGTGGGGTGGGGGAGGATTGGGGCAAAAAAGACATTGTTCCCACTTACAAACTTTTGTCCTGAATAAAAGGGCAAACTGTGAAGTGAGAAACAATGGCTACCCGCCTTTGCCCACACTTCAAATAGAAGCTTTTTGGCGGATGATTAAGGTTCCCTGGGTTTCAGGATCCTGCAGTCACGTCTGCTTTTAGAAGGAATGGGGACGATCCGGATAGGCCCTTCAGGTATTCCACTATGCCTTTGATTCCCTCTGGTTCAAGCTAACTTTGCATTACTCCATAACCCATTATAAGCTCTTTGCAAGTGGGTCCAGTTGGCAACTAAAACATACTCTGAATACCCAGGTTCATTCCCGATTGCTGTTACCTGATCTCACGGTGGCACAATGGTTAGCACTGCTGCCTCACAGCGCTAGGAACCCGGGTTCTTTTCCCGGCTTGGGTCACTGTCTGTGTGGAATCTGCACATTCTCCCCCTGTCTGCCTGGGTGCTCCAGTTTCCTCCCACACTCCAAAGATGTGAGGGTTAGGCGGATTGGCCATGCTAAATTGCCCCTTAGCGTCTGGAGGACTAACAGGGTAAATGTATGGAGTTACAGGAATAGGGCCTGGGTGATATTGTTGTCGGTGCAGACTCAATGGGCCAAATGGCCTCCTTCTGCTCTGTAGGTAGTCTATGATTCTATTCTATTCCATGATCCCAGAATGGCTGTGGGAGTTTGGAGCAGGGGAGAGACCATTCAGCCCGTCGGACCTGTTCCACAATTCATTCAGTCATGGCTGGTCGGTATCTTAACTTCATCTACTCCCACTGCTTCCATACCTCTCAGTAAACCTTCCCAAATATCTATCTCCATTTCGAAATGTTCAATTTAGTGGCGCAACAGATGACCGACAGCGTCCCTCTGTTAAAGGGCGAGGGATTTAGTCAGGCTTTCTGTTTCTGATTGTTAGTCAGGCCGCTCCCTATATTGGCAGCTTTCGGGTGTAGTTGGATGAGGGAGAGTTCTGGCTCAGACCTGGTTCTCTCCAAGAATTCGACACTCGACCCACTCAGAAGTGGATAACGGTCACTTGGAGGTTAATTCCGGCCTGGGTCCACTGTATCCCAGCAAAGAAGTAACAACTTCAGGAGAAGGGGGGAAGAAAATTGAGAAGAATGATGATGAAACGATTTTAAGCACTGGGAAAGGTGATTGGTTAATTGACCAAATTACAGTTGGCCACTGGGCGGTAAAATATTTATTTTTCTTCCTTTATCTGAGGAAGAATTTTTTTGGTGAGTGGCTATGACCCACCTATGAGGGTGGTGGAAGCGGAGGTGAATCATGATTTCAAAAGGAAATTGGATGGGCACTAAATAAACCTGGACAGAGCGGGGAAATTCTCTGACTTTAGTTGTGTCGGCATCACAGACTAATATCCAAACTCCACCAACATTCAGGTGGATGGTGTGAACTAAACCAGGCACGACATGCCGAGATGCTCACCCTGTGACGAAAACTTTTAAAAGGAAATATTGGGACTGATTGCATTGTTCTAAAGAGAACCAGCATCGACTCGATGGACCGAATGGCCTCCTCCTTTGCCATTATGACTTTACAAAGTGTCACAAGTGTTTGAAAAGGTTGTCCTACTTTGTTGCTGTCTCCTAATGATACATTGCAGGAACAGCAGCTTATGTTTATATACAACAGCAAAGAAAAGTACAGCACAGGAACAGGCCCTTCGGCCCTCCAAGCCTATGCCAATCATGATGTCCTAACTAAGCTAAAGAAATCCTTCTGCCCTTACTCGGTCCATATCCCTCTATTCCATCCCTATTCATGTACCCATCCAGGTTCCTCTTAAATGTTGTGATGTGGAGATGCTGGCGTTGGACTGGGGTGGGCACAGTAAGAAGTCTCACAACACCAGGTTAAAGTCCAACAGGTTTATTTGGTATCATGAGCTTTCGGTGACTCACCTGATGAAGGAGCAGCGCTCCGAAAGCACATGATTCCAAATAAACCTGTTGGACTTTAACCTGGTGTTGTGAGACTTCTTAAGTGTTGCTAATTTGCCTGCTTCCACCACCTCCTCCAGGCTCCCACCACTCTCTGCGTGAAAAACTTCCCCCACGCATCTCCCTTAAACACTTGCCCTTCTCACCTTGAGCCTGTGCCCCTGCGTAATTGACACTTCCACCCTGGGGAAAAAGCCTCTGACTATCTACCCTGTCCATGCCTCTCATAGCTTTATAGACCTCTATCTGGTCTCCCTTCAGCCTCCTACAGCACCTAGTAAAAGATCCCCAAGGTGCTGCACTAGAGCAATTATCAAATAAGATTTGACACCAAGCCACTGGAGGAGTTATTAGGACAGGAGGCCATGAACTTGGTCGAAGCAACAGGTTTTGGGAACCGGCTTAAAGGTGCAGGGAGCAGCTGAATGGACCAGGGTGGGGGGAATTGGGCAATAGTTCTCCCACCTTCTTACGCAGTTTACCCTTAGTGATAACTAGCTAGGCTTGAAACCAGGAAACCTCTGTTTTATTGATGAATTAAAACCCTGAAATCTACTGCGCTATAAAAAGGTGGAAGACCACCTCTCTCCTTTGGCCACTATGCTGCCTTTGTACCTGCAACATTCATGTAGAAAGGATTCTTTTTGTCATCCTCAGCTGCAAAGGAGTGAAAGTCAGCCAACCATAAACTGATTCTGCTATTTTTATGATCTTTTGTATTGTTGCTTAGCCAAGTTACATTATACTATGATTTAAGATCGTGTTATTCACCATTCTTCAACCAGTGCAATTGTTAGATAATACACCAAAACCCAATTGTGTACACTCTGTACTCTGAGCATTCATTTAACAAGGTGCACCTTATAAAATCATCAACTTACACCTTACAATGAAGGGAAACACGAGTTTTTTTATTTGCAAAACACATGTACTTTGGCTTTGAGCTGCACCCTGACATCTGTGATTTCTCTTTTTTTCGAAGGAAGATTAGTCATTGATTTTGTTGGAACGAGAGACATGTTGTTAAAACTTTCCTCCTTGCACTTATCAGGACAAACACACTGCCAAATCACAACAATTTATACTTCAGGAGAAAAGGGTGCTGCTGAGTGATTTACAATTTGACTCTGGAGTACAAATTATGGTGATCATTTGAAATTTGGCATTCTTGTGTACACAATTTGACTCTGGAGTACAAATTATGGTGATCATTTGAAATTTGGCATTCTTGTGTTTGTCCTGATGAGTGCAAGATGAAAAACTTTGGCAACATGTCTCTCTTTTCAACAATTATTAAAGCATTAATTTGTTTTTTTTGTTTAAACAACTTCAAAATGAAAATGTTGCTGTCATGCCAAAAAAACATGCAAATCTCGATGCATTTCGTACTCAAGTCATATTGTTGCAGTGCAGATTAAGCATGTTTTGTAGGCGCTCTTATTTATATAAGTTGTCGGTTTTCTTTTGGAAATGTTAACATTTGCTGCTAATAATCAGTTACTGATTTTGAAGAGCCTTTTTGTGTATATTTAGGCTCCACCAATCAATTCTTTCATTGGCCGTGTCTGACTTGTTGGTATGTGTAACCAACCCAAAGGAAAAGAACAGTGTTTTTAGTGGCTGATTTCCTTCTTTTTCTGAATAAGGACCGTAATGTTGTCTGCCGGAGGGGTGGGGGGGTCGGAAGGGATGGGGTACTTTAGCAACATCTGGTCTCTCTCTGTTCCTGCCCCACCCTCCCTTCCCACCTGCTAAACATTTTCAACAGTTTCAAAATGGAGTAAACCCCACCCAATTGTCATGCCCCGTATTAAACAAGTTGACTTCAAATTGAATCGAAACAAGTTGATTTTATAGGGGAGGTGATGGTCTAGTGGCATTATCTATTAATCCAGAAACTCAGCAATGACCTGGTGACCCGGGTTCGAATCCTGCCATGGCAGAATTGAATTTAATGGAACAAAAATCTGAATTAAAAGTCTACTGATGACCATGAAACCATTGTCGATTGTCGGAAAAACCCATCTGGTTCACTAATGTCCCTTTAGGGAAGGAAATCTGCTGTCCTTACCTGGTCTGGCCTACATGTGACTCCAGAGCCACAGCAATATGGTTGACTCTCAACTGCCCCCCAAGGGCAACTTAGGGATGGGCGATGGCCTAGTGGTATTATTGCTAGACTATCAATCCAGAAACTCAGCTAATGTTCTGGGGATCCAGGTTCGAATCCCGCCACGGCAGATGGTGGAATTTGAATTCAATAAAAAATATCTGGAATTAAGAATCTACTGATGACCATGAAACCATTGTCGATTATCAGAAAGACCCATCTGGTTCACTAATGTCCCTTTAGGGAAGGAAATCTGCTGTCCTTACCTGGTCTGGCCTACATGTGACTCCAGACCCACAGCAATGTGGTTGACTCTCAACTGCCCTCCAAGGGCAACTTAGGGAAGGGCAATAAATGCTGGCCAGCCAGCGACGCCCATGTCCCACGAATGAATTAAAAAATAATGCTTGCGTTGTGACTTCTTGAAGATGATGTGTTGAATTATCCAGGTTCTTCAGTGTTATGCTATCAGAGGCTGGTTGGGTGGGCAAAGTGTTAGGGACAGGTGTGGGTGTCATTTGCACATTTGGTTTTTACCATACCCATATCTGCACAACATGATGGAATCGATTGGTAGGCAAAAGTCTATGTTTATTGTAAGCATATGTAGAGCTCTAAAGAAAACGAGAGAAAAAGACAAAAAAAACCACTTAAAACAAATCTGTTTTTAAAGTTGTTAATAATTGTCTCTTTGATTGCTGCATGCTATTTCAGAGTTTCCTCTGTGTGTAGAAACTGAACTAGTTGCCAGATAATAAATGAATAAACCATGCTGTGTTCTCCACTTTGCTAGTTTTTAGTTTCTTTTAATGTTGTGCCTTTGGGCTAGAAACTGTGCAGCTGAGGATTACAAAGACACCACGTGTCCCTCTGTCATGTCATCAGAAATATGTCATTGAAGGTAACAAAATATGCGTTTTGACCTTGGCTTGTTTGAAGGATCGCCAATAAATAAAATGGAAGTTCTGTTTTGCTGAATGAATGTCCTTTATTTTGTAATCGCACTTATTTTACTTGCACTTACAGTGGTTAGCACTGCTGCCTCACAGCGCCGGGGTCCCCGGGTTTGATTCCCGGCTTGGGTCGCTGTCTGTGTGGAGTTTGCACGTTCTCCCTGTGTCTGTGTGGGTTTCCTCCAGTTTCCTCCCACAGTCCAAAAGATGTGCTGGTTAGGGGCATTGGCCATGCTAAATTCTCCCTCAGTGTACCCGAACAGGCGTTGGAGAGTGGCGACGAGGGGATTTTCACAGTAACTTCATTGCAGTGTTAATGTAAGCCTACTTGTGACACTAATAAATAAATAAGTTTTCCGAAGTGTGCGCTATCTTATGTTATTTCTCACCGGCGATGCACGGGGCGCGATCTTACCGGCCGTTCACACCACGCTCCCTTTGCAGCGAGGTCGGAGAATTTGGAGCCCAGCCAATTCTCCGTTCACTGCAGCGGGGTGGGAAAATCCCATGTTATCCCATAACATTCCGGCCACACTGTTTCTCAACTTCTCTGATCACTGTTCTGTGAAGTTGTGATTCCTGAGTACGTGCTATTTTCACAGTTACTTCATTGCAGTATCAATGTAAGCCTACTTGTGACACTAATAAACAAACTATTCATTATTCCATTTGCAAAGTTTGAGTGGGGAACCAGTTTTTCTTTGTCTTAATATTTATGTCAAACTATCAGGTTTCACCTTTACATTTACACAGTGCCTCTTGAGATGGAAGAGCTCCTCAAAGCACTTTGTTGCCAATGAACTGCTTCTGAAGTGTAACCATTGTCACTGTTGTAATATAGGAAATACAGCAACCAATTTATACACAGTAAGGCCTCACAAACAGCAGTGTGGTACCAGCCAGACAATCTATTTCGGTGACGTTGGTTGTGAAATCAGTATCGGTCGTGACACTGACAGAACTCCCCAGCTCTCCCGGTAGCGCGATGGGATCTTTCATGTTCATTTGAGCTTGCAGTCGGAGCCTCGCATTGACATCTCATCTGGGACTGCAGCACTCCCTTATAGCACTGCTTTGAGGTCCCAGCCTAGTCTACATTTAACGGCAAAACACTGCAGATGCTGGAATCTGAAACAAAAACAGAAAATACTGGAAAATCGCAGGTCATAGAATCATACAGTGCAGGAGGAGGCCATTCGGCCCATCAAGTCTGCACCGACCACAATTCCACCCAGGCCCCACCCCCATAGCCCCATGCATTTACCCTAGCTAGTCCCCCTGACACTAAGGGGCAATTTAGGATGGCCAATTCACCTAACCCGCACTTCTTTCAGACTACGGGAGGAAACCGGAGCACCCGGAGGAAACCCACGCAGACACGGGGAGAATGTGCAAACTCCCCAGAGACAGTGACCCAAACCGGGAATCAAACCTGGGTCCCTGGCGCTGTGAAGCAACAGTGCTAACCACTGTGCCACCAAGAATAGAGGCAACGTCTCAAGTCATCTAGACTCTAAAATCTAGAAGGGTCATCCAGACTCGAAACGTTGGCTCTATTCTCTCTCCGCAGATGCTGTCAGACCTGCTGAGACTTTCCAGCCTTTTCTGTTCCAGGCAACATATAGTTGGTGTTGGCCTATTCCTGATCCGTGTGATATTTTGACAAAACAGACTGGTTTGCAAGGCACTTTAGAGGGCAGTTATGTGTCGACTACATTGTTGTGGGTCAGGTGTCATATCGGATGCCAGACTGGGTAAGGATGCCAGACTTACTTTCCGTTGTTGGATTTTCTAGAAAATCCAACCCCACTGCTGCCTTAACCCCAACCCTGGAAGGGCCGATTCTACTGCGCCAATATGACATTTCCATCTCTACTAATGGTTCCTCTGATTGACAAGCTGAGGACAATTTTGTACGTTGTCTTAGACCACGCTGGGAAATGAATGGACTTGCCAAATTCATTTCGGCAAGAGCCTGTGTAGCAAATGAAGAGGAAAGACATTCATTTCATCAGCAGCAAAAACGTGAGTAACCACCATGGCGCACTGGACAAAATAAATGAAACCTGCATGGATTTCACTGTGTCCAGCAGCCAAGCTGTGGAGAGGAAAGGTTCAGGAACAGTTCTGGTGAAAGTGACAGGACACAAAAGGTGGGACCAGCCTCCAAGGCCGACAAAAATTAAAGCCCAAGGTCATTTTCAAACGTAAAAGCATTCCGAAATTAAATGTTCCCTGCGGGAGTTTTTCTGCATGTCTATGACAGTAGTTGGAGGATGGAGTGAAGTGAATCGAGAATGCATAGAATGGACGTCCCACTGGCCTATGCAAAGAATGCACCTTATTAGTGCGGCACACATTCAGATCCCATAAGATCAAAATGGGCCTGCAAATAAATAGCACCCGCATGGCAGTTGTACCAGGGGGGTCTCATGTCTGTAGTTCCACTTCAGGATGTGTGCGTCAGCAAATCATTCAAGGGTCACTTTCACACTGAACAGAATAGATGGATGGTCAATGGATGCAGAGCCTTCAGGAAGTGGAAATATGTGTGCTGACCCTTGATAGTTTGTGTGATTTCATCATCAAATCTTGGGATGCTATTAATGTGCAAACTATCATAGGATTGCTCGAAAAATGCCGGAAATCCAAGTCATTGGATGGGGAGGAAGATGATTTGTTGTGGAGAAATGATTCTGAAACTGCTGGAGAACATGCCCCTGTCTACATCAACGGGGACGAAGTAGAAATGGTCGAGAGCTTCAAGTTTTCAGGTGTCCAGATTACCAACAACCTGTCCTGGTCCCCCCATGCCGACGCTATAGTTAAGAAAGCCCACCAACGCCTCTACTTTCTCAGAAGACTAAGGAAATTTGGCATGTCAGCTACGACTCTCACCAACTTTTACAGATGCACCGTAGAAAGCATTCTTTCTGGTTGTATCACAGCTTGGTATGGCTCCTGCTCTGCCCAAGACCGCAAGGAACTACAAAAGGTTGTGAATGTAGTCTAATCCATCATGCGAACCAGCCTCCCATCCATTGACTCTGTCTACACTTCCCGCTGCCTCGGCAAAGCAGCCAGCATAATTAAGGACCCCACGCACCCTGGACAGTCTTTCTTCCACCTTCTCCCATCGGGGAAAAAGATACAAAAGTCTGAGGTCACGTACCAACCGACTCAAGAACAGCTTCTTCCCTGCTGCCGTCAGACTTTTGAATGGACCTACCTTATATTAAGTTGATCTTTCTCTACACCCTAGCTATGACTGTAACATTACTTTCTGCACTCTCTCCTTTCCTTCTCTATGAACGGTATGCTTTGTCTGTATAGCGCGCAAGAAACAATACTTTTCACTATATCCCAATACATGTGACAATAATAAATCAAATCAAAGAAAGTACCAAATCTGATCCAGAGTGAGATCTTTATGATGATGCTCTAGAAGTCAGAGTGATTCTGAATAAATTCGATGAACTCTTTGCACCCGATGCCAAAGACATTGAATTTTGGCGGTCTTCAACACAATGAATTTGGCGGCTTTTCAGACGTTTTTGTTGTGATTAAGGAGATGCCTGGAGAATTGATTCACTCGATCTAATGTCTCAGATTGATCAAATTTGAATTACTGGTGGGTTTTCTTTGCATTTCAAAATGGCATCCACCCATAACCAGATTAGGAGCAGCAAAATGGTTAGCACTGCTGCCTCTCAGCACCAGGGACCCAGGTTCAATTCCCGGCTTGGCTCACTGTCTATGCAGAGTCGGCACATTCTCTCCGTATCTGCGTGGGTTTCCTCCGGATGCTCCGGTTTCCTTCCACACTCCAAAGATGTGCAGGTTAGGTGGATTGGCCATGATCAATGCGCAGGGTTACAGGGATTGGGCAGGGGAGTAGGCCTAGGTAGAGTGCTCTTTCGGAGGGTTGGTGCAGATTCAATGGGCTGAATGGCCTCCTCCTGCACTGTAGGGATTCCATGAGTTCAGATTTATACTTGATGTACAGGTCGACTCCCAAGCTGTAAAGAATTTTCAAGCCTTCAAAGGTTGACCTATATGCCACAACCTACAGCATGTTGTATTTTTATCACCCAACTTGCAACTTGCAACACTTTGGCCCCCCTAAAGGTCACTCTGGTGAAAGCAGCAGTTTTAAGATTAACAAAAATGATGGCCTGATCCATAATTTTAAGTAGCAGTCCCTTTTTACCTAGGCAGTCCCCTTTATATTTGATCATTACTCTCCATTAGAAATGATTAAATCTGTGCTTTAGTCTATATGTTCCTTGCTTTTACCTGCATATCACCTGGGTGTATAGTATGTAGATCATAGAATCCTACAATGCAAAAGGAGGCCATTTGGCCCATCAAGTCTGCACTGACCACAATCCCACTCAGGCCTTATCCCCAATTCCCCATGTATTTACCCTATCTAGTCCGTCTGACACTAGGGGTAATTTAGCATGGCCAATCCACCTAACCTGCACATCTTTGGGCTGCAGGAGGAAACCGGAGCACCCGGAGGAAACCCATGCAGACACGGCGGGAATGTGCAGACAGTGACCCAAGCCAGGTATCGAACTTGGGTCCCTGGCGCTGTGAGGCAGCAGTGCTAAACCACTGTGCCACCGTACTGCCCAATGTCAAATTTCAGTACACATAGCTGGGGCAATGTACCAGTAAAGAACTTAATGCTTTTTTTACATTAATGGTTCCTGTTTAAACATCAAATTTCCTGCATTTTAAAATATGCTAACCCCCATTTGTCTGCAAATTGAAGGATAGTTTCAAAGCAGCATTATTCTTGGTTATCACAGCCCTTCACATTGTCAGATTGTTTGAAAGTTTGCAACCCTCCCCATGCTGCGTGGAATGTACTTTTTAATTTTCCCCTCTAATATTACACCCATCCTTATTATGACAAATAACTCAGGGATTTGCAATGGCCTGACACCAGTCCTTGTGTAAAAGCTGATGTGACCGTAGTCAGCTTGTAGGGGCTTGTTGGGTCAGCTTGGTTGGAGGGTTAGTTGGGTGGTCGGAGGGCATTTGGTGGGTGATGGGGAAAGGGAGGTCAGTGGCTGGTCAGGTTGGACTGGATGGGAACTTGGTGGGGTGGGGAATCAGGGAGTGCCAGTTGTGTAGTTACCCAGCAGTTAAGACTCGGATTTGTCCATCTAAAATTTCCTGAGTAACTATCCAGCTCAGTAAGTCAGAACTTTGTGAAGTATCCGACTCTTTAACTCAAGAGTTGTATCGTTTTTCAGAGGGTCCCGGGGAGCAAGGGAACTGCCCATTGGAAGTTCAGACTTCCCAGGCAATTCCCACAGAGCCAGTGCATTGGGGCATCTGCAGGGACTCCTGCGGAGGGGGGAGGGTGCGTCTGGTCAACACCGATGCTGAGACCAGATCTACCATAATGTCTTACCTCATTATTTATTGTCAAACACCATTCTTGATGTTTGAGTGGGAGTATCGCAATGTTCTATTTTGAATCATTTGAAAATCATTAATGCATGATTTTCTTTTGGTAGCTGGACGTGACTTGAGATTCTAGAAT
Organism: Mustelus asterias; assembly: GCF_964213995.1. Lineage (NCBI taxonomy): Eukaryota > Metazoa > Chordata > Chondrichthyes > Carcharhiniformes > Triakidae > Mustelus > Mustelus asterias. The sequence goes on from NC_135806.1 coordinate 8,922,430, forward strand.
TTTCCTATTCACAAGCCCACTACGTTGTATGACCATCCTGGAAAAGCAGTGTTGATATGTCATGACGAGTTTATCCCCAGAGTTTAATTCTTATTGTAACAGCTTTGCTTGAGGCTTATTAATCCTGAATTCCCTCCCTAAACTTCTCCAATCTGAACGAATGACGGGAAACATAATTAATTGAAATTTTTCTTTATCGTGGAAATCTCTTTTCCACTTTGAGGGATTTTTATTGACTGTCTTGGCCCAAAGTATTTTCAACTTACGAAAGCACTTTGGGGGCAATTTTCTACTTTGGCACAGAATAAATGCTTCCGTTGTTGAAGCATATTCTTGTCATTGCTATTTCCAGCCACTATATCTGGGAATGAAAGCACACACAGACCCTATGAAGTACTGCGTGACAGTGCGAGGTCTGAAGGCCGTTGTAAAGAGGTCCCCTTTGAGAGCAGGTGTATTTATCTTGCCGAGTTGGTGCTTCAACCTTGCAGAGTTCTCTCTGCAAAAGTCTGCTGGAGTTGAGAATGTGAATGGACAAACAGCATGACTGCTGGTTGAACCTGAACCTGACCTTGACGTACTTTGGGTGGTTGTGACTGAATGTTACAGCAGTGACGCGCAGTTTAACTACAAAAGCTTGTTTGTGTGTTTTTTTTTCCCCCCAAGTACTTTGCTGTCATTCGTGAAGGGCTCCTTTGTTTAACTGTGTGATCCTTACTCTGCTCAGACTCCCCCTAGCGTGCAGACACAATCCCTACTCCAGAGCATTGCAGGTCTGTTCTTTGATTCTGATTTGATTTGATTTATTATTGTCACATGTATTAGTATACAGTGAAAAGTATTGTTTCTTACGTGTTATACAGACAAAGCATACCGTACATAGAGAAGGTAACGAGAGAGTGCAGAATGTAGTGTTACAGTCATAGCTAGGATGTAGGGAAAGATCAACTTAATGTAAGGTGGGTCCATTCAAAAATCTGACAGCAGCAGGGAAGAAGCTGTTCTTGAGTCGGTTGGTACATGACCACAGACTTTTGTATCTTTTTCCCGACGGAAGAAGGTGGAAGAGAGAATGTCCGGGTTGAGTGGGGTCGTTAATTATGCTGACTGCTTTTCTGAGGCAGCGGGAAGTGTAGACAGAGTCAATGGATGGGAGGCTGGTTTGCGTGATGGATTGGGCTACATTCACAACCTTTTGTAGTTTCTTGCTGTCTTGGGCAGAGCAGGAGCCATACCAAGCTGTGATACAACCAGGAAGAATGCTTAAAAGTTAGTGAGAGTCGTAGCTGACATGCCAACTTTCCTTAGTCTTGTGAGAAAGTAGAGGTGTTGGTGGGTTTTCTTAACTATAGTGTCGGCATGGAGGGACCAGGACAGGTTGTTGGTGATCTGAACACCTAAAAACTTGAAGCTCTCGACCATTCCTACTTCGTCCCCATTGATGTAGACAGGGGCATGTTCTCCACTACGCCTCCTGAAGCCGATGGCTATCTCCTTCATTTTGTTGACATTGAAGGAGAGATTATTGTCATCGCACCCGTTCACCAGATTCTCTATCTCATTCCTGTACTCCGTCTTGTCATTGTTTGAGATTCGCAGGGGGCCGGGTTAGCTCAGCTGGCTGGACGGCTGGCATGTGATGCCAAGCAATGCCAACAGCAAGGGTTCAATTCCCATACCTGCTGAGGTTATTTATGAAGGCCCCGCCTTCTCAGCCTTGTCCCTCACCTGAGGTGCGGTGACCCTCAGGTTAAATCACCACCAGTCAGCTCTCCCCCTCAAAGAGCAGCTTATGGTCACCTGGGCATATGGCGACTTTACCTTTACCTTAACAGCTCTGCAATCTCATAGCATGTCGAATATCTGAACTGGATCGGGAGCAGCTCTGCAGAAGGGACCAAGAATGATTTTATGAACCGCACTGTTTCAAGTATCGAATGTCATCTCGGCACTAACAAAGCAGGGACGGAGGGCACATTCCTCCAATGAGTTTCATCATCCAATTCCTTGTAGATGATGTAGCCCACTTTGCAGATGAGGTGCTAATTACATAACGCCATTCATGCCCTGAATTCCTGTCAAGAATTCAGACAGTCGGCCATTGAATGATTCATGGATTTATCAGTGTCTGGTTTAGGGATCTGTTCTTGGGCTCAACTCCGTTCATGAAGGTGGCTTTTATCTCAGTATTTTTCTTGACATGGTGAGGTGAAAAAGTAAGGAATTAAGTTGGAGGGCGACAGCAAGTCATGAGAAATCTCCCATCAAGAAATGTTGTGGGGGAAGCCTCTCCCAGTAGCTCCGAATGTTTATCCTGTTATTCAGTGGAGCCACATTGACGAGGACACCTCCAGGTTCAATCTTCCCCTCACGCACTGTTAGTTGAGCTAAACATTGGTACAGATTGGAGTGCCCCAGTTGATCATCCTGAGTGAAAGACATCAGTATCTAGGACCTTTCCAGGAAGGGCAAACCTGTGAACATTAATGAGAATGTACAGCACAGGAACAGGCGATTTGACCCAACTGGTCTATGATGGTGTTTATGCTCCACACAAAATTCCTCCCATCCTTCTTCATCTCAACCACAAAAGGTCGTGAACGTAGCCCAATCCATCACGCAAACCAGCCTCCCACCCATTGACTCTGTCTACACTTCCCGCTGCCTTGGAAAAGCAGCCAGCATAATTAAGGATCCCACACAACCTGGACATTCTCTCTTCCACCTTCTTCCATCGGGAAAAAGATACACAAGTCTGAGGTCACGTACCAACCGACTCAAGAACAGCTTCTTCCCTGCTGCTGTCAGACTTTTGAATGGACCTACTTCGCATTAAGTTAATCTTTCTCTACACCCTAGCTATGACTGTAACACTACATTCTGCACACTCTCCCTTCCTTCTCTATGAATGTATGTTTTGTCTGTATAGTGTACAAGAAACAATACTTTTCACTATATGCTAATACATGTGACAATAATAAATCAAATCAAAATCATTCTATCAACATAATCCTCCGTCATATGCTTATCTAGTTTCCCTTCACAGTATCAATGCTATTCAACTCCACTGTTCCTTGAGGAGTCTTATCATTATTTTCACTTTTTGTCTTTTTTATACTTTTCTCTTTATTCCTTCAGGATCCCTCCCTTCTATCAATATAGAATCCCTACAGTGCAGAAGGAGACTATTTGGCCCATCAAGCCTGCAATGACAACAACCCCACCCAGGCCCTATCCCCTTAACCCCACACATTTACCTAACTAATTCCCCCTGACACTAAGGGGCAACTTAGCATGGCCAATCAACCTAACCCTCACATCTTTGGTCTGTGGGAGGAAACCGGAGCACCCGGAGGAAACCCACGCAGACACGGGGAGAACGTGCAGACTCCACACAGTCACCGGAGGCCGGAATTGAACCCGGGTCCCTGGCGCTATGAGGCAGCAGTGCTAACCACTGTGCCACCATGCCGCCCCATTCACCCCCTTTCACCTCTCCACTCTGATTCTCTGCCCTCCCAAATCCCTGCCCCAGCCCTTCAGTACTCAACCTTCCTGCTCTCTTGCTATCATTCCAGGCTTGACTCCCTCCTAGATGTATCTGCAACTTTCCTCTGTTCTTCTCGCAAATCCTCCGAAGGGCGACATAACGTGGCACTTGGCGCTGGCGTATTATGAACAGCAATTTTCAAAAATCCCAGCACTCTAAGCCTTCGCCCCTCTCTGTGCCACACATCTCTGCAGGTACTGATTTGCACAACTCTCCGATATATCTGCACTCATCTCATTCTGGGCCCCTGAACATCCCTGATTTTAATCGCTTCACCATTGGCGGTCGTGCCTTCAACTGCCTAGGCCCCAAGCTCTGGATTTTCCTCTTGTTTCCTCCTCTGAGACACTCTAATATCTTTATCTATGGATTGGGGTGATATTTTGCTTTTTTTATGATGTTTTTTCAGATTAAAAGCACTATACAAATATAAGGCGTTGTTGTGGTAGTGAGTTGCGTATTGCAAGGTGGACCTACCTTATATTAAGCTGGTCTCTCTCTTCGCCCTATCTCTAACTGCAACACCACATTCTGCACCCTCTCCTTTCCTTCTCCCCTCTGTACACTATGAACGGTATGCTTTGGCTGTATAGTGCAAGAAACAATACTTTTGACTGTATCCCAATACATGTGACAATAAATCAAATCAATCTGTGGTATTCTCTGTTGGAATTAACTTGTGAATAATGTGCATTATGTGTGAGGTACATCAATCCTTGTGGCACAGTGGGTTAGTACTGAGCCAGAAGCTCTGGGTTCGAGTCCCACCCCAGGACTTGATGACTAAGGAAGGTGCGTTCATAATGTGGTCAAATAGGTTGAGTATAAACCTGCAAACCCCTTCTAACACATGCAAATGGCTGGCGGGATTTGATTTGATTTGATTTATTATTGTCACATGTATTAGTATACAGTGAAAAGGATTGTTTCTTGCATATTATACAGACAAAGCATACCGTTCATAGAGAAGGAAAGGAGAGAGTGCAGAATGTGGTGTTACAGTCATAGCTAGGGTGGAGAGAAAGGTCAACTTAGTGCGAGGTAGATCCATTTGAAAGTCCGATGGCAGCAGGGAAGAAACTGTTCTTGAGTCGGTTGGTACGTGACCTCAGACTTTTGTATCTTTTTCCCGATGGAAGAAGGTGGAAGAGAGAATGTCCGGGGTGCGTGGGGTCCTTGATTATGCTGGCTGTTTTTCCGAGGCAGCGGGAAGTGTAGAATGTGTCAATGGTTGGGAGGCTGGTTTGCGTGATGGGCAGTTCGCAACCCTTTGTGGTTTTTTGCAGTCTTGGGCAGAGCAGGAGCCATACCAAACTGTGATACAACCAGAAAGAATGCTTTCTATGATGCATCTGTAAAAGTTGGTGAGAGTCGTAGCTGACATGCCAAATTTCCTTAGCCTCCTGAGAAAGTAGAGGCATTGGTGGGCTTTCTTAACTATAGCATCGGTATGGAGGGACCAGGATAGGTTGTTTGTGACCTTGACACTCAGAAACTTGAAGCTCTCGACCACTTCCACTTCATCCCTGTTGATGTAGACAGGAGCATGTGCTCCACTGCGCTATCTCATTTGTTTTGTTGACATTGAGGGAGAGATTATTGTCGTTGTATCAGTTCACCAGATTCTCTATCTCTTTCCTGTACTCTGTCTCGGCATTGTTTGGGATCCGACCCACTACAGTGGTGTCATCAGCAGACTTGAAAATGGAGTAGGAGGGGAGTTTGGCCACACAGTCATAGGTGTGTAAGGAGCTGAGGACACAGCCTTGTGGGGCACCGGTGTTGAGGATGATCGTGGAGGAGGTGTTGTTGCCTATCCTTAGTGATTACAGTCTGTGGATTAGGAAGTTCAGAATCCAGTCGCAGAGGTAGGAACGGAGCCCGGAGATGAGTTTTGTAGGAATAATGGTGTTGAAGGCTGAACTGTAGTCAATAAATAGGAGTCTGACATAGGTGTCTTTGTTATCTAGGTGTTCCAGGGTTGGGTGTAGGACCAGGAGGAGGGCATCTGCTGTGGACCTGTTGTGAACTGTAGTGATTCTAGGCAATCTGGGAGGCTGGAATTGGTTCGTGCCATGACTAACCTTTCGAAGGACTTCATAATGATGGATATCAGAGCCACCGGGTGATAGTCATTAAGACACGCTGCCTAGCTTTTCTGTGGTATCGGGATGATGGTCGTTTTCTTGAAGCAGATAAGAGCAGGAGAGATTTCTGGTCAGCCACACTCGAAGAAGAGTGAAGGCCCTCCAAGCCATAAGGCCCTGGCGACAGATTAGCGACCTGTTCCAGGAAAAACCTTGCTATTTGAACAGATGAAAGTCTGCCTTGTGCACCACTGGGTTCAGGAAGGCAAACAACATCAATCCTCGTATCTGTTCCCGAGTGAGGTGACGTAACTGCAGAGATCAATGAACCATCACCGCCAGAACTGAGATTAGCTAGTTTGGGACAATCGACAATAACTTGCATTTATATAGCACCTTTAAGGTACTAAACTATGCCAAGGCGTAGTTATCAAATAAACGGTGACGTGGTGCCACAATAAAGCCGTTCTGGGAGCGGTGAAAGATAGGTTTTAAGATGGACCTCGAAGGAGGAAAGATCAGCTGAGATATTTAGAGAGTGAATTTTGGAGTTGAGTGTATTAGCAGCTGAAGACACTGACCGTTAATGATGGGAAGAAAGGAAATCGGGGATCCACAAGATGCCAGGATTTGGGGAATGCAGAGATCATGGATGATTGTAGGGCTGGCTGAGGTTACAGGATAGGAAGGGGGTAATGCCATGAAGGGATTTTTTTTATTTATTAGTCTCACAAGTAGGCTTACATTAACACTGCAATGAAGTTACTGTGAAAATCCCCTAGTCACCACACTCTGGTGCCTGTTCGGGTACACTGAGGGAGAATTTAGCATGGCCAATGCACTTAATCAGCACGTCTTTCAGACTGTGGGAGGAAACCCATGCAGACTTGGGGAGAACATGCAAACTCTGCACAGACAGTGACCCAAGCCGGGAATTGAACCCGGGTCCCTGGCTCTGTGAGGCAGCAGTGCTAACCACTGTGCCACCCGTCAAATTTGTCCACAAAGCTAAGAGTTTTAATTTGAGGCGTTGCTGGACTGGGATCCAAGGTGGACAAGAGATCAGACCTGGGGTGGACCTGGGTCTGGGTCAGTAATCAGGTTCTGAAGTTGTAACATCTATTAATTGGTACTATTGTTGTGTTGGAGGTATAGTGCACAGAAGCTAGCCTGAATGACTCACCTGGCAATCATTTAGTTTTCCTCTACTCTAATCCCACCTCCAAAGGGAAGTGACTCACTTTCAAACAAGGATCAGACCTTGAGTAACACTGTCATGAGCCTGCCGCAGGATGCAGTGCATCGGAGGACTGACAGGAGGAAGATGTGGCGCTGTTGTGGCATTGCTGCATAGTCCAATCTGTGGCATGGCTCTGCGGAAAGAAAAATAGAACTCCCCTCCCCTGCCACTCTCCGCATTGTGTTATTGGACCTTCTGCATCCAGCCAGGAGGAAGGGCAGTGTCTTGGATTTAATGGCACCTCAAGCAGCACAGCACTCCCGAGGTACTGTCTGGAGCCGACAATCTAGATTTTGTGTTCGAGTGTCTGGCGCGGGCCTTGAAGCCACAACCTTCCGACTCAGAATCATAGAATGCCTACTTGCAGAAGGAGGCCATTCGGCCCATCGAGTCTGCACTGACCACAACCCCACCCAGGCCTTATCCCCATAACACCAAGTATTTACCTTGGCTCGTCCCCCTGACACTAAGGGGCAGTTTAGCATGGCCAATCCGCCTAACCGGCACATCTTCGGACTGTGGGAGGAAACCGGAGCACCCGGAGGAAACCCACATGGACACGGGGAGAACGTGGAAACTCCACACAGACAGTGACCCAAGGCTGGGATGGAATCTGGGTCCCTGGCGCTGTGAGGCAGCAGTGTTATCCACTGTGCCGAAGGAAGAGTGTTGCCCACTGAGCTGCGGCTGAAGACCTAAATACCGTTGGGATTTCTGAAGTTGATGAGAATTGCACACTAGTCAGTTGATCTTGCACCCTCCCCATTGGCATCCCTGACTTCAACTGTCTATAACACAGCACTCAAAACCTTGAGCTGTAATTGTAGCATATGACGCTTCCAAATGGTCCGACTATGATATTTAGTTCCTTACATGGTAAGTTTTGTGACTATCAGTCCTGGAGATTTTGGGGTTTTTGGGTGAAATCATCATTTCATCATCATGTGAGGTGGCACACTGGTTAGCACCGCTGCCTCACAGCGCCAGGAACCCGGGTTCGATTCCCGGCTTGGGTCACTGTCTGTGTGGAGTTTGCACATTCTCCCCGTGTCTGCGTGGGTTTCCTCCGGGTGCTCTGGTTTCCTCCCACAGTCTGAAAGACGTGCTGGTTAGGTGCATTGGCCGTGCTAAATTCTCCCTCAGTGTAACCCGAACAGGCACCGGAGTGTGGCGACTAGGGGATTTTCACAATAACTTCATTATGACGTTAATATAAGGCGACTTGTGACACTAATAAATAAACTTTAAAACTTCTCATTTCTGTGAAAACGGGCTGTTGATTTGCCCGGGCGTTTCTTCAATCACCCAGCACTCATCACCCCTTTGGTTCCTGTCAGTCGTGGTGGGATTGGTTCAAGTTAGTTTGAAAAGGGGATCCTTTCCGTGAGCTGTGGGGTGTGACAGGTGCCTGGTTTTGTCAGATGTGGCAATGGCAGTGATTTGCCCATTGAACTGCTTCGAGCTCTTTATAAATAATTCCATGCTGCTGCTGCAGTCTGTGTGTTCGGTGTTTACCTGTGGGGGCGAGGTTGTGTGAGCAATCGAATAGCCAGTTCCATTAGCCAACGAGATGTAGGAGCTGTCATATTCTGTAATCCCTTCTGTTCATATGTCAACCTTTGTTTTTTAAGTGTTAAAATTTAGTTTTAATGGGATTGCATGAAAAACACGGAGGATACTTCAATTGCTGCTATTGGTTGTATGACATGATAACAACATGGGGATCAGGATGTAAGTGTTACATTCGTGGGACTCTTGTCAGCCTTGCTCATAGAATCAGCAATGAAGAAATAGGACGAACACTTGTACAAACACTCAACAGGAACTATTTTACCCAGTGTCACAGCTTTGCAATGGTAGTGCGAGTTATTTGAGATCCTGCAGGGTACTGTGTAATGTATGCTAGAACACACAGGAGTGATAATAGGATGATCATAAAGAAAATTAGTTTTATTTTATTCATTAATGCCATGTGGATATGGCTGACGAGACCGGTATTTATTACCCATCCCTAGTTGCCCTTGAGAAGGTGGTGGTGAGCTGCCTTCTTGAATTACTGCAGTCCATGTGCTGTGACCCACAATGCTGTTAAGGAGGAAGTTCCAGGCTTTTGACCCAGTTATAGTGGAAGAACAGTGATACATTTCCAAATCAGGATGATAAGTGGTTTGGAGGGGAACTTTTAGGGTGGTGGTGTTCCCAGGTATCTGCTGCCCTTGTTCTTTTAGATGGTAGAGGTGGTAGGTTTTGGAAGGTGCTACCTCAGCAACCTTGGTGAGTTCCTGTAGGGCATCTTGTAGATGGTACACATGGCCACCGCTGTGCATTCAATATTTCAATATGCTATTCTGGTTCTGACCCCAAGGGGGGAGTTCTCGCTGGCTCATTTAACACCGTGGTCCCTCTTGTCTCCAGCCATCATGGGATTTGCTTGTGTGCAAGCAAGGCTGGAGAATCGCCCCCTCAGTCTGTTTGAGGAGTAAAGAACTGACATAGAATGCCTACAATGCAGAAGGAGACCATTCAGCCCATCAAACCTGCACCATCGACAATCCCAACCAGGCCCTATCCCTGTAACCCCACATATTTACCTTGCTAATCCCCGTACACTAAGAGGCAATTTAGCATGGCCAATCCACCTAAATTGCACATCTTTGGACTGTGGGAGGAAACTGGAGCACCCGGAGGAAACCCACGCAGACACTGGGAGAATGTGCAAACTCCACACAGACAGTGACCCGAGGCCGGAATCGAACTGGGCCCCTGAGGCAGCAGTGCTAACCACTGTGCCACACGATCATAGTCTTAGGAAATGGATGTGTGTCCCGTTTCCACCCACCCAACCCGCCCCCCCCCCCCCACCACCCCCCCAACCCCCCAACCACCACCACCCCGCAGACACGGCATAATCTACTCTGTAAGAAGTCTCATAACACCAGGTTAAAGTCTAATAGGTTTATTTGGTAGCACAAGCCACTAGCTTTCGGAGCGCTGCCCCTTCATCGGGTAAGTGGGAGTTCTGTTCACAGTCAGGGCATATAAAGACACAAACTCAATTTACAAAATAATGGTTGGACTGAGTGTCTTTACAGGTAATCAAGTCTTAAAGGTACAGACAATGTGAGCGGAGAGAGGGTTAAGCACAGGTTAAAGAGATGTGTATTGTCTCCAGCCGGGACAGTTAGTGAGATTTTGCAAGCCCAGGCAAGTTGTGGGAGTTACAGATAGTGTGACATGAACCCAAGATCCCGGTTGAGGCTGTCCTCATGTGCACGGAACTTGGCTATCAGTCTCTGCTCAGCGACTCTGCGTTGTCGTGTGTTCTGCTCTAATCTGCTCTAACCAGTACTTGTTTATTAATGATGTCTCATTGACCTTTTAGGTGTCCTGCCCCTGTAGAGTCATAGAGGTTTACAGCATGGAAACAGGCCCTTCAGCCCAACTTTTTAAAACACAAAATTGTACCCGTCTCTATTACTACCTCTGGCAGCTTGTTCCAGACACTCACCACCCTCTATGTGAAAAAATTGCCCCTCTGGACACTTTTGTATCTCTCCCCTCTCACCTTAAACCTATGCCCTCTGGTTTTAGACTCCCCTACCTTTGGGAAAAGATATTGACTATCTAGCTGATCTGTGCCCCTCATTATTTTATAGACCTCTATAAGATCACCCCTCAGCCTCCTACACTCCAGAGAAAGAGGTCCCAGTCTATCCAGCCTCTCCTTATAACTCAATCCATCAAATCCCGGTAGCATCCTAGTAAATCTTTCCTGCACCCTTTCTAGGTTAATAATATCCTTTCTATAATCGGGTGACCAGAATTGCACACAGTATTCCAAGTGTGGCCTTACCAATGTCTTGTACAATTTCAACAAGACGTCCCAATTCCTGTATTCAATGTTCTAACCGATGAAACCAAGCATGCCGAATGCCTTCTTCACCACTCTGTCCACCTGTCCACTTTCAAGGAGCTATGAACATGTACCCCTAGATCTCTTTGTTCTGTAACTCTCCCCAATGCCCTACCATTAACTAAGTAAGTCCTGCCCTGGTTCAATCTACCAAAATGCATCACCTCGCATTTGTCTAAATTAAACTCCATCTGCCATTCGTCAGCCCACTGGCCCAATTGATCAAGGTCCCGTCGCAATTGGAGATAACTTTCTTCACTGTTCACTATCTTACTGTCATCTGCAAACTTACTAACCATGCTTCCTATATTCTCATCCAAATCATTAATATAAATGACAAATAACAGTGGACCCAGCACTGATCCCGGAGGCACACCGCTGGTCACAGGCCTCCAGTTTGAAAAACAACCCTCTACAACCACCCTCTGGCTTTTGTCAAGAAGCCAATTTTGTATCCATTTAGATACCTCACCCTGGATCCCATGAGATTTAACCTTATGCAACAACCTACCATGCGGTACCTTGTCAAAGGCCTTGCTAAAGTCCATGTAGGCAACATCAACTGCACTGCCCTCATCTATCTTCTTGGTTACCCCTTCAAAAAACTCAATCAAATTTCTGAGACATGATTTTCCACTCACAAAGCCATGCTGACTGTCCCTAATCAGTCCTTGCATCTCTAAATGCCTGCCTCTGAAAATATCTTCCAACAATTTACCCACCACAGATGTGAGGCTTACTGGTCTGTAGTTCCCAGGCTTTTCCCTGCAGCCCTTTTTAAACAAAGGCACAACATTTGCCACTCTCCAATCTTCAGGCACCTCACCCGTGACTATCGATGATTCAAATATCTCGGCTAGGGGACCCGTAATTTCCTCCCTAGCCTGCCATAATGTCCTGGGGTACACTTCATCAGGTCCCGGGGATTTACCTACCTTGATGCGCTTTATGACTCCCAGCACCTCCTTCTCTGTAATATGTACACTCCTCAAGACATCACTATTTATTTCCCCAAGTTCCCTGACATCCATGCTTTTCTCAACAGTAAATACTGATGAGAAATATTCATTCAGGATCTCACCCATCTCTTGTGGATCCGCACATAGATGACCTTGTTGATCCTTAAGAGGCCCTACTCTCTCCCTTGTTACTCTTTTGCCCTTTATGTATTTGTAGAAGCTCTTTGGATTCTCCTTTGCCTTGTGTGCCAAAACAATCTCGTGTCCCCTTTTTGCCCTCCTGATTTCTCTCTTATCTCTACTCCTACACCCCCTATACTCTTCAAGGGATTGACTTGATCCCAGCTGCCTATGCATGTCATGTGCCTCTTTCTTCTTCTTGACCAGGGCCTCAATATCCCGAGTCACCCAGGGTTCCCTACTTCTGCCAGCCTTGCCCTTCACTCTAAGAGGAATGTGTTTACCCTGAACCCTGGATAACACACTTTTGAAAGCGTACCACTTACCAGACGTCCCTTTGCCTTCCCACAGACTCCTCCAATTAACTTTTGAAAGTTCCTGCCTGATACCATCAAAATTGGCCTTGCCCCAATTTAGAATTTTAACTTTTGGGCCAGACCTATCGTTCTCCATAGCTATTTTAAAACCAATAGAATTATGGTCACTGGTCCCAAAGTGATCCCTCACTAACACTTCTGACACCTGCCCTTCCTTATTTCCCAAGAGGAGGTCAAGTTTTGCCCCCTCTCTAGTCGTGCCATCCACATACTGAATGAGAAATTCCTCCTGAATACACTCAGCAAATTTCTCTCCATCCAACCCTCTAATACTATGGCTGTCCCAGTCAATGTTGGGAAAGTTAAAATCTCCGACTATTACCATCCTATTTTTCTTGGAGCTATCTGTAATCTCCTTACATATTTGCTCCTCAATTTCCCGCTGACTATTTGGGGGCCTATAGTACAACCCTATCAAAGTGATTTCCCCCTTCTTATTTCTCAGTTCTACCCATACAGACTCAGTGGCCGAACCCTCGGATATATCCCCTCTCAGTACGGCCGTGATGCTTTCCCTAATCAAAAGTGAACTCCCCCTCCTCTCTTACCTCCTGTTCTATCTTTCCTATGGCATCTGTACCCTGGAACATTGAGCTGCCAGTCCTGCCCCTCCCTTAGCCATGTTTCAGTAATTGCTATAATATCCCAGTCCCACATACCCATCCATGCCCCGAGTTCATCTGCCTTGCCCGTCAGGCCTGCTGCATTGAAATAAATGCAGTTTAATCTGGACTTCCCTTGCTCTCTGTCTTGCTTTTGCCTGATCTGTCTCGTACTAGAATTACTGACACTGCCTTTACTGATTAATGTGCTCTCTTTAACTTCTGTGCTGTCCTCACACTTCTCTTCTGTCTCCTTACTGCTTTGGATCCCACCCCCCTGCCAAACTAGCTTAAACCCTCCCGAGTGGCTCCAGCAAATCTCCCCGCCAGGATGTTAGTTCCCCTCCAGTTCAGGTGTAACCCATCCCTCTTGAGCAGGTCAGCCCTTCCCCAGAAAAGATCCCAATGATCCAAAAATCTAAATCCCTGCCCCCTGCACCAGCTCTCAAGCCAGGCGTTCATCTGCCTAATCCTCCTATTCATACTCTCACTAGCACGTGGTACCGGTAGTAGTCCTGAAATTACTAACTTCGAGGTCCTGCACTTTAACCTTCTGCCTAACTCTCTATATTCACATTTCAGGACCTCATCCCTTTTCCTACCTATGTTATTGGTACCAATATGTACAACGACCTCTGGCTGCTCACCCTCCCCCTTAAGAATGTCCTGCAATCGCTCAGAGACGTCCTTGACCCTGGCACCAGGGAGGCAACACACCATCCTGGAGTCTCGATTGCGGCCACAGAAACGCCTGTCTGTGCCTCTAACTAGCGAGTCCCCTATTACTACTGCTCGCTTGCTCTTTGCCCGACCCTGTCCCACTGCAGAACCAGCTGTGGTGTCACAGGCCTGGCTGCTGCTGGTATCTCCCCCTGACAGGCTATCCCCCTCAACAATATCCAAAATGATATACCTGTTTGAAAGGGGAATAGACACAGGAGACTCCTGCACTGCCTGCCTGCCTCTCCTGGCGGTCACCCATCTACCTGACTGAACCTGTGGCGTGACAACCCCCCTGTAACTAGTGTCTATCACACTCTCTGCCTCCTGTGTGCTCCGCAGTGTATCCACCTGCTGCTCCAACCAAACAATGCTGTCTGTGAGTAGCTGCAACTGGACACACTTCCTGCGGACAAAGTTGTCAGGGAGACTAGATTGCTCCTTAATTTCCCACATCTGGCAGGAGGAGCATGCCACTGCCCTAACTGTCATACTGCCCTTATACAGGTAAAAGGATAAAAGAATCTCAACTCACCTCCCCTTTGCTTGTGGTCCTCCTGCCGACTTTTTTTTTGGTTAGAGGAGGAGGTAGGGAGGGAAACACTGAAGTTTGGGCTTTGATGGCTTTGTTATTCCTGTGATGCTGTGTTGCTTTGTAACTAACCATGGCCGTCACCTGTGGGCTGTCTTTTTCTCTTTCTTTCGTGTAGCCTTTTCTGGAAAACTCAACAGGTTCCCAACGTTTGACGGGGAACTCAAGGAGCTCTGCACAAGCGCCGTCAGTGCAAACACCACAAAGGCAACACTGTACTCACTGAATGTGTGGCGATACTGGTGTGTAACGAGGGAGCTAAAGCAATACATGGACATTACAAAGGTAGGTCGTCTGAATACACTAACATGGGAGTGTACAAAATTAAAACAGACCATTCGGCCCACTGATGTTTATGCTGTGCGCAAGTTTCATCTCAGCCTTTTGGCATATCCTTCAATTCCTTTTTCTTTCGTGTGTTTATCCCGATTCCCTTTAAAGGCATATTTCTACAGTGAGTAGTTGTAGGAATGGGGCACGATTTTCCCAGTCCGCTGCACTGCTCGCGTAGTGCAATGGGCCAGGAAATGTCAGCGAGAAGGAAACAAATGAGATTCGGGACGCCGGTCGCAATCTTCCCGGTCCATTCCTCGTGCCAGGGAACAGTGCAAGATTGATTACAATATTCAGAAGCTGCTCTGCATCTAATTAGCGAGTCCCGGACTCAATTGTCCAGGCTCACTAATGTTTCTGACCCCACCGGTGGAGATCCACAACAGTGGGGATCACATACAGTCCCCAGCAACGGGGACCGGGCATGATGGCCTCACTGGTGGGACCAGAGACCATTGAGGTCCTCCGAGAGGTCTGGGGGCTGTGGGGGGGTTGCCTTGGGCAGTGCCTGCCTGGCGCCCTGACACTACCGCTGGGCACCCTGGAGGTGCCAGCCGGGCACACTGGCAGTGCCTAGCGGGCACTGGGCAGTGCTGGCAGAGGGGGCTGAGGTGGTGGGACCAGTCAGGGGCGGAGCCAAATGGGGTTGAGGATAGGTAGAAGGGGAGGGACTGGCAGGAACTCTGCATTGGGGGCTAGTGGCCGGCCATCGGGGATTGGGGTTGGGGGGGGGGGGGGGGGGGGGGGGGGGGAGATTGTGGTAGGGGTTTGGAGGCTGGGTTTGGCCATCAGGAGGTTGGCCATGAGGGGTGGGGGGGTGGGTTTGGGCTGGTAATCTGTGGGGTGGGGGTCTTGTCAAGCAATAGTATAAGGGAGATTGGCGCATGTGCAATGGCCCACTCAGCTCGCTGGTGCCGGCCTCTCGGGTGGGATTAGCCTCCCTCTCCTCCAGATGGTTAGAGAGGAACTTCCATTCATTTGCATCTTTCCTTTTCTTCATGTGGTTGAATTGTAGAAGGGAACTGATGAGGAACTGGCATTGAATGGTGGAAATGTGAAACTCACTGGCATAAGGAGTGGCTGAGACGAATAACATAGATGTTTTTAAGGGAAGCTTGGCAAGTATGTGAATCACAGAATTGTTACAGTGCAGATGGAGGCTATTCGGCCCTTCGTGTCTGCACTGGCTCTCCAAACGATCATCGTGGCTTGATGCCATTCCCCTGCCTTTTCCCCGTACCCTTGCAGATTATTCTATTCAATAATCTTCGAATGGCCTCTTGAATGCCTTGAGGGAGGAAGGAATGGAAGGTTAGATGAAGAAGGGTGGAAGGAGGCTCACGCATAGCATAAACATCAATGTAGGACCAATAGGATCGAATGACCTGTTTCCCCTGTGTGGCGAGGGTGGGGTCTGTGTTATTCAGTAAATTTGTGACTGCGATGAAGCCCGGCTGTTTTGGTTCCAGCCACCTTCACCTGGGGACATGGCGTGTGGAGGCAAGTTGGTCTCCCAGAGGGAGACAGGGTAGCTGTCGATTTCTGATGTTGCTATCTCTGGATCACATGAGCTTCCTGTTGTAGGTAAATAATACCTCTGAGACTAGTCGTGAGTCAAAGTACAGTGGTTTATTTTCACAAGCTTGTGGGAGAAGCCCGATCCCTAACGCGGTCTCCAGACTTTCCATTGAATACGAGTTAATATTTATACATATATTTTCGCCACTGGTCACGTCCGCACTTTCTCACGATTATTGCTGTCTCAGCGATTCCATCCTTCGCGTAGTCCGCGTAATCGTGGCCATCTCAAGGCTGTCTGTTTTGTCGCCTCTATGTGGACTCCTGTGGGTTGTTTAGATTATAAGTTTGCACAAACAAGTTAACTGACGTACAGGGGCCTATATAACACTTTATATCGGTGAGGATGAATAGTATATAATGAATATATATGAATCTATGATTATACAATCACAGAAGGCATACATGTCAGCTCCACCGTGTTAAACAAAGGTACATAATTTAAAAGAACATAAAATGGGGCGGCATGGTAGCACAGTGGTTAGCACTGCTGCTTCACAGCTCCAGGGACCTGGGTTCGATTCCCGGCTTGGGTCACTGTCTGTGTGTGGAGTTTGCACATTCTCCTCGTATCTGCGTGGGTTTCCTCCAGGTGCTCCGGTTTCCTCCTACAGTCCAAAGATGTGCGCGTTAGGTTGATTGGCCATGCTAAAATTGCCCTTAGTGTCCTGAGATGCGTAGGTTAGAGGGATTAGTGGGTAAAATATGTAGGGATATGGGGTAGGGCGTGGGTGGGATTGTGGTCGGTGCAGACCCGATGGGCCGAATGGCCTCTTTCTGTACTGTAGGGTTTCTATGATTTCTATGATTTCTATGGAGTCTAGCTTAGCTTATACGAGCTGGGTTAGCCACATTCCTGAACACGATTAGCAGGGACAGTTGTTTCTCTTATCTGGTTTGGATACACGAAAACAAGCTCTACAGACACAAAAACAATGAGCTCTACAATGCTTCTCACAAATCTCTAAGTATTACAGAGTTTTTCAATGCTTTTCTACAAATCTTAAGTGTTACAAAGTTCATTAACCCTTACCTGTCTTCACTTCCCATCTCCAACTGCCTCTCTCTGTTCGATTCAGAAAAAAAAAGCGGAAGGGAGGGGGGCAGGAACTTTAAACGCTTTTCTCCTGTGTCACTCACTGCGCAAAAAACTTTAACCTCTGGAGACTTCAGGACATTTCTGGAGGATTGGTGACTCCTTGCGTTGGCTGAAGCCTTGCTTAAGGAGATTAAACTCATCCTACCCAGGAACATTCTCATAATCTGCTGTTTGTGATTTATATAAACGATCTGGAAGAAGGTGTAACTGGGGTGATCAGTAAGTTTGCGGATGACACAAAATTGGCAGGATTTGCAGATAGTGAGGAGCATTATCAGAAGCTACGGAAGGATAGATAGGCTGGAAATTTGGGCAAAGAAATGGCAGATGGAGTTCAATCCTGATAAATGCGAAGTGATGCATTTTGGTAGAAATAATGTAGGGAGGAGCTATACGATAAATGGCAGAACCATAAAGGGTGTAGATATGCAGAGGGACCTGGGTGTGCAAGTCCACAGATCCTTGAAGGTGACGTCACAGGTGGAGAAGGTGGTGAAGAAGGCATATGGCATGCTTGCCTTTATAGGATGGGGCATAGAGTATAAAAGTTGGGGTCTGATGCTGCAGATGTATAGAACGTTGGTTCGGCCGCATTTGGAATACTGCGTCCAGTTCTGGTCGCCACACTACCGGAAGGACGTGGAGGCTTCAGAGAGAGTGCAGAGGAGGTTTACCAGGATGTTGCCTGGTATGGAGGGGCTTAGTTATGAGGAGAGATTGGGTAAACTGGGGTTGTTCTCCCTGGAAAGACGGAGGATGAGGGGAGACTTAATAGAGGTGTATAAAATTATGAAAGGCATAGATAGGGTGAACGGTGGGAAGCTTTTCCCCAGGTCGGTGGTGACGTTCACAAGGGGTCATGGGTTCAAGGTGAAGGGGGGAGGTTTAACACAGATATCAGAAGGACATATTTTACACAGAGGGTAGTGGGGGCCTGGAATGCGCTGCCGGGCAAGGTGGTGGAGGCAGACACACTGGGAGCGTTTAAGACTTATCTGGATGGCCATATGGGCGGAGTGGGAATGGAGGGATACAGAAGAGTGGTCTAGTTTGGACCAGGGAGTGGCGCGGGCTTGGAGGGCCGAAGGGCCTGTTCCTGTGCTGTATTGTTCTTTGTTCTTTGAACAACTCTATCATCTTCCCACTGTTGTTTCTTATGCAATGCAATCTGACTATTTATCCTTCACTGAGTAAAGATAAAGTTCTTTTCATGAATCCTAAATATCTTTTTCAATGCTGAATCTTACTCGAAGTTGCTGTTTCATGTTTACTTTCTCTGACGTTAAGTATCACATGTAAGTTTCAAAGTCCCCTCAGGGTCATCTCTTAGCAGGTCAAACCCAAGTGTTCCTCCTCCCAAAAGAGAAAACGCTGGAAAATCTCAGCGGGTCTGGCAGCATCTGTAAGGAGAGAAAAGAGCTGACGTTTCGAGTCCAGATGACCCTTTGTCAAAGCTATACCCTCCTTGCTCCCCACTCTCATCACCAGCATCTCTAGGGCAATTAGGGATGGGCAATAAATGCTGGTCATCAATGCCCACATCCTGTGAATGAATTAACAATCAATAACTCTTATTCATTGCCTGTTTAAAGCAGGAGTACAGGGGGAAAAGGCAGGAGAATGACACTAAGTCATAATGCTCCTTTGGAGAGCCAATGCAGACACGATGGGCCAAATGGCCTCCGTCGCTGCAATATCTCCAAGAGTCTGTATATGCCAGAGACTTTACAGGTTTGGCTTGAGCAAGGATACTTCACAGCTTTCGGTCTGGCCTGTGGCAAATTGAAACCAACTGGTAAGGCAACGCAGCCAATGCCCCACTGCTTTGAGTATCTCCAGCATTTTCTGTTTTTGTTTCAGATTCCAGCATCTGGCACAGTGGTTAGCACTGCTGCCTCGCAGCGCCAGGGACCCGGGTTCAATTCTGGCCTCGGGTCACTGTCTGTGTGGGGTTCTCCCCGTATCTATGTGGGATTCCTCCGGGTGCTCCGGTTTCCTCCCACAGTCCAAAGTTGTGCGGGTTAGGTTGATTGGCCATGCTAAAATTGCCCCTTAGTGTCAGGAGGACTAGCAGGGAAAACACTGGGGTTATGGGGATAGGGCCTGTGTCGATTTGTGGTCAGTGCAGGCTCAATGGGGCAAATGGCCTCCTTCTGCACCGCAGGGATTCCATGAATTTCTATTCAATGAAATCTGCAGTATTTTGCCTCAATCCCATTGTCTTTGCTTATTGCAGCTGAGAAAGCAGACAACAAATCAGTTCTTCCCCTCAGCATTACCATATATTGGGGCAGCACGGTGGCACAGTGGTTAGCGCTGCTGCCTCACAGCTCCAGGAACTTGGGTTCGATTCCCGGCTTGGGTCACTGTCTGTGTGGAGTTTGCACATTCTCCCCGCGTCTGCATGGGTTTCCTCCGGGTGCTCTGGTTTCCTCCCACAGTTCAAAGATGTGCACATTAGGTTGATTGGGCATGCTAAATTGCCCATAGTGTCCCAGGATGTGTAGGATAGAGGGAATGATGGGGTAAATGTGTGGGGTTGTGGGGATAGGGCCTGGGATGGGATTGTGGTCGGTGCAGGCTCAATGGGCCGAATGGCCACCTTCTGCACTGTAGGGTTTCTATGATTCTATGATGATTCTAACCCACATGAGGATAAATGGACCTTCCATTTTCCAATATTCCCTTTATTTCCTGAGTCTCATTCTCACTGCTCTCGGCTGCCCTTGATTGAGTTCATCGTTTGATGTAACCACCATTCACCCACTGCCTGTAACCACCTGTGAAAGCTGCACTGACAGATGTTTGCGAGTGGACCGGCCAGGTTGTAGCGTGCAGCAAACAAAAGAGGCTTAGGAGATAAAGACACAATCAATCTAATGTACAAGAGCGAGCAGTGGGGCAACCCGATGGCTCAGCGATTGTGGTTTGATCACCATTCTGAGCTGAACTAGAGAGCAACTTAGGAATTAGGAGCAGAAGTAGGCAAATTCAGCCCTTCAACCTGCTCTGCCATTCAATTAGATCATGGCTGATCTCTTCCTGGTCTCAAATCCACCTCCCCACCTGTCCCCCAAATCCCATTTACCTGGTTTTATCATAGAATCCCCACAATGCAGAAGGAGGCCATTTAGCCCATCGAGTCTGCACCGACCACAATCCCACCTAAGCTGTATCCCCATAACCCCATACATTTACCCTAGCTAGTCCCCCTGATACTAAGGGGCAATTTAGCATGGCCGATCTACCTAATCCGCACATCTTTAGACTGTGGAAGGAAACTGGAGCAACCGGAGGAAACCCATGCAGACACAGGGAGAATGTGCAAACTCCACACAGACAGTTACTCAAGGTGGGAATCGAACCCGGGTCCCTGGCGTTGTGAGGCAGCAGTGCTAAGCACTGTGCCACCGTGCTGTCCCAAGCAGCTTACTGATTGTCTAGGCTGACGCTTGAGCAATAGCTACTTGGGAAAGGTGGGTGATTGGCATTGTTGTAGGTAAAAAATACCTCTGAGACTAGTCGTGAGTCAAAGTACAGTGGTTTATTTTCACAATTGTGGGAGAAGTCCAATCCCTAACGCGGTCTCCAGACTTCTCACTGAATCCAGGTCAAGAGCAAACATTTACACATATATTTTCGCCCCTGGTCACGTCTGCATCTTCCCATGATTATTGCTGCCTCGGCAGTTCCGTCTTTCCCGTATAACCGTGGCCATCTCAAGGCTGCGAATATCTGTTTTGTCGCCACCATGTGGACTCCTGTGGGTTGTTTAGATTATAAGTTTGGACAAACAAGTTAACTGACGTACAGGGGCCTATATAACACTTTATATCGGTGAGGATGAATAGTATGGAACGAATATATATGAATCTATGATTATATGATCACAGAAGGCATACATGTCAGCTCCACCATGTTAAACAAAGGTACATAATATAAAAGAACATAAAATGGAGTCTAGCTTAGCTTATACGAGCTGGGTTAGCCACATTTCTGAACACGATTAGCTGGGAACAGCAGGGACAGCTGTTTCTCTTATCTGGTTTGGATACACGAAAACAAGCTCTACAGACACGAAAACAATGAGCTCTACAATGCTTCTCACAAATCTCTTAAGTATTACAGAGTTCGGGTGTCAATGCTTAAGTGTTACAAGGTTCATTAACCCATTCCCGTCTTCAGGCATGAATGAGATTGTACCCCAGCCACGGGACAACACATTGAGGTGAGGAAGGATGTGTGTTTAAAGGGAAGATCGGTGTGATTTTTCAACGTTTATACTTTCTGACTGTTTTCTCTCTGTTCAAGATTCCACCTGCAAAGCTCAACGAGCTGCTGGAGGACTTCTACGTGACTGTGAGGAAGACCGATGGCTCTGACTTCCTGGCCACCTCTCTCCACGCTATCCGGCGGGGCCTGGACCGCGTGCTGAAGAACGGCAATGTGGGCTTCTCGATCGGGGACGCCATCTTCAAGTCCTCGACCCAAAAACTGAAGGACAAGCTGAGGCAGCTGAATAAGGCGGGCATGTCCGGCTCCCGGTCCCGCAACATCATCTACTTCTCCGGCCAGGACGAGGAGGAGATGTGGCAGGCCGGTTACCTGGGCGACGCCAACCCCGTGGCGTTGCTGAGCGTGGTGGTGAAGTTCAACAGCCAGTACTTCAACATGCGAACCTTGCAGGAGCACGTGGACCTCATGTACGGGGACATCGAACTGCTGAAGGATGCCGAGAACCGGCCCTTCTTCGCCAGGACTGACATGGTCAAACGCGAGAGCAAGGTGTGCAGCAACAAGCTGTGCTTTGGGCAGATCTACCACGAGCATTCGGAAGGACTCAAGAGGTGCCCGTACTGCCTGCTGTACAAATACATGTACACCCACCGGCCTCCCAGCCAGCGGGACCCCAAGTCGTCCTTTTACCTGGTGGCCAGGAAAGATTTCTCCCAGCTGGACAACGTGTGGTTTGAGGAGCAGCGAATGGGCCTTCGTTCTCTCAGAGCCGTGGTCCCTAAACTCGCCAAGAAGGTCAGGCTAGAGCAAAGCGAGAGCTTCACGTTTGTGTCCTTCACACAGGCCTCTCTTCTGAAGCCAGGGAAGTTCCTTTCTACCAACAGCTGAAGAGAGTCTGCATCCTTTAAAGACCAAAAGATTGTTTCAAATGTACAGCTTCTAGCAAAGTGGGGGAAAATAGTGATATGGATAGCCGATAAAAAGAGAAAACACAAGGTGATGTTATTCGGAAGGGGGCAATAGTTATTCGTTTAATCACCCATAACCCTTTTGTTACAGTATTTTCATTGCGCTTTCAAAATAAAAAGGACTTATGTTTTAACCCGCTTGTTTAAAAAAAAAATTCTAGCAAAAGTGTAAATTCCCATTGCTGCAGGAATTTGATGAGAACAGAATTTGAGTAGTGCAGAAAGTGTGGTTTAATCAAACTAAAACTTAACATAGTTTTCGGACTGTTTCGAACCACAGGTTAGCGCTAGTTACCTGTCAACCAGCGTAGCGGGCGTCCCTGACCAGCTGTTAAAAATCTCGCTAGCTGAAAGTTGATGACCGGTTGTAACTGCTCTGTTTGGAAGCGGTATCGGCAAAAAGGCAGAGCTTGGAAAGCAGAGTTCAGTCAGGGGTGGATGAAGGTGCCTGATGGAATGGTGAAGCTGGGAACTCGGCGGAGAGAAGGAAGGACATGCTAAGTAAATGAAAACCAAGGGACAAGACATCAATGATCAGATTAGAACTGAGGGGAGAATATTAAAATGATTAAGCAGAGAATACTAATGTGGGATCTGAATTGCTTTAAGTAAAAATTTGATATGCATAAACAATGTATAGAAAGCAGGGGATACTAAATTTAAAAAGTGCGCGTCCATACCCGGGTATATATTCCATATATATGCTGACAGCACCCAGCTCTACCTCACCACCAACTCCCTCAACCCCTCCGCTAACTTAGGCTCCCTCCACAAACTCCATTCCCAAGCCACCAACTCCAACCCACTCCCTGATCACTGCCTGAGGTCACTTAGAGGTCATAGAGTCATAGAGGTTTACAGCATGGAACAGGCTCTTCGGCCCAACTTGTCCATGCCGCCCTTTTTTTTTTAAAACCCCTAAGCTAGTCCCAATTGCCCTCATTTGGCCTATATCCCTCTATACCCATTCTTCCCATGTAACTGTCACTTGCAGCCTTGGTGGCCTGTTCAATCCTGACAAGACTGACCTACCCACTCCACCACCATCAAGATGACCCGTGATGTAACATTGCCTCATTCCTCCCTGCCTCAACTCATCTGCTGCGGAATCCCTCGTCCATGTCTTTGTTAACTCTAGACCTGACTGTTCACGTGCTGGCCTCTCACCCTCCAGAAACCTACGCTCATCCAAAACTCTACTGCACAGATCGTAACTCACACTGATTCCTGTTTGCCCATCACCCCTGTACTCAACGTGTTACATTGGCTGCCAATGCCTCCATTCCAAAAACATCTCACTGTGCTTCAAATTCCTTCATGGTATCGCCCCTCCCAAACTCTAACATCCTCCAACCCCACAACCCTCACATCTCTGCACTATCCCAACCGCACATCCACAATTTTAAGTGCATCACCATCAGTGGATGTGCCTTCAGATCCTGGGCTATAGACTCCGGAATTCCCTTCCCCAGCCTCTCTACCGCTCTCTCTCCCTCTTTATGAAGCTCTGTCAAACCTACCTCTTTGATCACACTCTTGGTCGCTTGGCCTAATATTTCTTTATGACTTTGTGTCAAAACTTGATTGAAAATGCTCCTGTGAACTGCCTTGGGATGCATTACTTCCAATATCATGATGCTAGTCAGTGTAGGAGCATTAGGATAGGTTATCGGAACTGGCAAAATGGGATAGAGGGAAGTTTGCATTTTCTGCCGGTCTAACAAACAACCAATCACCAATACTCTGAACTTTCTCTCCCTTCGGACATTTTAACCATTTAAACTGGGGCTTCACTTTTGTTAATGAGGCTATTGTGTGGCACTTTATCAAACACCTTTTGAAAGTCCATAGGCAACATCAACCAAGCTACCTTCATTAACCCTCCCTGTTACTTCATCGAAGAACTCATTCAAGTTCATAAAGCACAATTTGTCTTTAACAACCTTGCTGGCTTTCATTTATTTTGCCATACTTCCCCCCGCCCCCCGAGTGCAGATTTATTTTGCCCTAGATTACTGTCTCTGAAAGTTCCTCCAATCCTGCTGTGAGATGACTGGACTGTAGTCGCCCAATTTATCCCCCTCCCCGTTTTGGAATGGCAGTGGAACGTTTGCCATCTTCCAGTCCTCTGGCACCAACCCCGTAGCCGAGGAGGATTGGGAGATTGTGGTCAGTCCGGCTGCAAATTCCCTTACTTCCCTTAGCAATTTAAGATGCATTCCAGCCACACTGGATGACTTTCCTCCTTTGCAGGCTGCCCAGCAATCTAATACCTCCTTTCTATATATTTTTATCCTATCCAAGTTCTCTATTACCTCTTCCTTTGCTATGTCAGATAATACCTCTTCTCTCGTGAATACAGATACAAAGTACTCGTTTAGCACCTCAGACATGCCCTGTGTCCCCATAAGATCTCCTTTTTGGCCCTGAATAAGCCTCACCCTTCCTTTTTACTATTTATTTGTTTAAAAAAGACTTGTGGGTTCTCTTTTATTTTATCTGTTTGTCTACTCTCATGCATTTGCTTTATCCTCTTATTTCCTCATCACTCTGTCCTTGTATTCAGTTTGATTCCTGCTGGATTGTGAGTCTGGTATTTATCGGGAGAAGCCTCCTTCCTCTTCTTTCATTTTATTCTTTCATCCAGTATGCTCTAGCTTTGAATGTCCTCCTGTCTCCCCCCACCATGGGAATATGTCTAGTCTGTACTCAAACTACCTCCTTTTTGCTGGTCTTTTGATTCCAGTTTTAAAGAGCCAGATTCCTGACATAACCCACCTGCTGATGAGTATTTTCACGTTTGATTGTTCCTTGTCTTTTTCCATAGTTCTAAGCCTAATGATGTTATGATCACTGTTTCCTGAATGCTCCCCCACTGAAACCTAATGATATTGCAATCAGTTTCCTAAAGGCTCTGCCGCTGAAAGTTAATGATATGATCACTGTTTCCTAAATGCTCTCCCACTGAAACATCCCCTACTTGCTCTACTTTATGCTCCAAGAAAGTTGTCTTATATATTTCAGGAACCCCTGCCACTCTGCACTTTACACTGTTATATTCCCAGTCTATGTTAGGATAATTGGCAAAGGTTTATTCTGCCCCAGAACTGATCTATTTGGTAGCAAATACCATAAGCTACCAAATAAACCTGTTGGACTTTAACCTGGTGTTGTGAGACTTCTTACTGTGCCCACCCCAGTCCAACGCCGGCATCTCCACACCAGAACTGATCCCCATACCTCAGAAACACAAACACTGCAGTTGTGACCTTATTAAACCCACTTTTCTTTTTGATGTATGTCAGTGACCTGAGCTCGGGTACAGAGGGCAGGGTTTAAAGGTTGGCAGGTGACTGGGAACTAAAGTGGTGAGGAGGATAGCAGCTGTCATCAGGGCAACATAGACTGGTGAAATGGACGGATATCTGGCAGATGAAACTCAAGGCACAAAAGCTCTGAGGAGCAACAATGCAAACTAAACGCAAACACTTTCAAAGGTGGTGCAGGAACAGAGCGACCTCTGGGTGCACACATACACAAGAATATAGGTGGCAGGACAAGTTGAGAAAACTCTTTAAAGAGGCAACCAATCCTTGACTTTACAAACAGAGGCTTAGGGTGCATAAGCAACAAAGCCACGCTGAACCTTAGTAAAACACTGATTAGGCCCCAGCTGGAGTACTGAGGCCAATTCTGAGCACTTTAGTGAGGATGCCAGGCCTCCGAGAGGGGACAAAGGAGACTTACTAAATGGTACTAGACATGCAAGACCTCAGTTACATGGAGACATCAAGGAAACTGGGGTTGTGCTTAGAGCAGAGAAGGTTAAGGGGATTTCTGATAGTGGGTGTTCAAAATTATGAAGCTTTTTACTAAGAGTAAATGAGAAATTATTTCCAGTGGCAGATGGTTCGGTAACCAGAGGGTGCATATTTTAGGTAATTCGGCAAAAGAACCAGAGGTAATCTGAGGAAAAGGTATGTAATGTCGCAAATTAAGATCTGGCAGGCACTGCCTGGAAGGGTCGTGGAAGCAGACTCACTAACTTTCAAAAAGGAATTGGATAAATACTTAAAAAGGGGAAACTGCAGGACAGCACAGTGCTTAGCACTGCTGCCTCACAGCGCCAGGGACCCAGGTTCAATTCCAGCCTCAAGTGACTGTGTGGAGTTTGCACATTCTCCCCGTGTCTGCGTGGGTTTCCTCCAGGTGCTCCGGTTTCCTCCCACAGCCCAAAGACGTGCGGGTCAGGTTGATTGGCCATAGTAAATTGCCCCATAGTGTCAGGGGGACTAGCAGGGTAAATATGTGGGGTAATGGGGATAGGGCCTGGGTGGGATTGTTGTTGGTTCAGGTTTGATGGGCTGAATGGCCTCCTTCTGCACTGTAGGAACCCTATGTTATAAAGCGATGGGGAAAGAGCGGGGAGTTGGGACTAAATTGGCTAGCTCTTTCAAAAAGTTTGAACAAGCATGGTGGGCCGAATGGCCTCCTTCTGTACTGTATCATTCTGTGATTCTACAGGTAAGAGAAACACCAAGACCAATAGAAAGCTTTCGTACTTTGTGTTAACTCAATTTATTGTAAACTTGTATTTTCATTTGGGTTCATGATTATTAAAACTAATTTTTTTCTCACCCTGGTTCTCCTTTTCCCCTTCGGAATTCCAACATGGATTGTAATTTTGCTAATTGGAGCTTGTAGCCTGGTGTCTAACGAGTTGAATTGTACGTGACGACTTTGTGTAACAGTGGGGGAATTTCAAAATTGGACAGTTTTCTACTTCGAAAGAAAAAAACCAATTATATGCCACTAGTGGATATCAGTATTCTCAAACTTCTGAGAGTTTTCTTCTAACTTAGCCAGATGACTACCCTGTGTGGTGTTACCTGTATGACTGGTGCCGCCATTTCATTTTCTTCATTAGATCTCCCTGCCCTTCCCAACTAGACTGGGGTGTTGTGAACTGGAGTTGCTGGGCGTGACACTATTCAAAAATAAAATCCCACGAGATGTCCAGCGTGTTCCTCGCCATGTTGTGTGTTCTTTTCAATGGACCACACCAGCAATGTACTAAAAAGGGGATAACAGAGATTTCCATTGCATTTTTTGAAGTATAATTTCCACACATCAGCCCTGAATATGATTCAAATTGCAGATTGTTTTTCCAAAGGCTGGTTGATGCTACAAATTAATTGGTTAAAGTTTTAAAAAATGTTGCCTGTTGTGCGTCCCTAGCAAAGTTGATCCACATGTTTTTATGAGGAGTTACTCTTAGTCATAAATCAACCCTCCCACCCTCTTGTGAGCAAGTATTCCTCTGTTTGACCACTGCCAGTTAAGTTTAAAAAACATTTTGGCAGTTCTCCTCAAAGCACTTGTGCTTGCTTGGACATTTTCCTAGTCATTTATACATTGCTCTACATTTCCCAAGTTGCAATTCAGACATGTGTCTGAGCAGTCATTGGTGGGTTGTTCGACTGGATGGGCTTAAATATCCCAACTGAGCCTTCACTTGCCCTCAACCAATCTCCAGGCACTCCAAACATTTGAAGAAATATCACCTTCTCGGAGCACGCAGTCAACCTCAAAACCATTGAATTGGTACCACTTCAGGAACGGGGATGAGCCTTCTGAACTTGGGGTTCAACTTGATCACCTGTTAATTGCTTAGGCCTCAGTCGGAGTACTGTTTAGACTGCATTCTAATTGCAGCCACCACACTTTAGGAAGGAAGTCAAGGTCTTGGAGAGGGGATTTACTAGAATTGTTCCGAGGACGAGGGACTTCAGTTACCCAGAGAGACTGGAGAAACTGGGTTTGTTTGCCTTGGAACAGGCAAAGTTAAGGAGAGATTTAATGGAGGCATACAAATTTTTGAGTGGTTTTGATGGATAGGGAGAAACTGTTTTCATTGAAGGCATGCCGCTATGCAGGGCAGTGGGACACGGATTTAAGATCATTGATGAAAAAAGTCTTTGGAAATGAGGAGAGAGACATTTATTCAGCGAGTTGTGATCTGGAAGGTGCAGCCTGAGAGGGTGATCAAAGCAGATCCAATCGTGATTTTCAAAAGGGAATTGGATACATTTGGGAAGGGAGAAAGTTGTGAGGGTTATGGGGAAAGAAGGGGGGAGAGGTTCCAGGTGGAACACTCATACAAGAAGCCAGCACAGGTACAATGGGCCAAATGGCCTTCTGAATTGTCAAATTCTACAATTCTTCCTATCATTTCTGCCTGTCCCCTCCCAAAAAAAGATAGATTCCTAGAATTTTGATAAAACCAGCTAACATCAAACAATGTGAGATATACCACCAATGTGTGTGCTTGGTGTAGAGAGTATGAATTTGTCTTTATTGTAAACAGTTATCATATTCTCAAACTACTCTAGGCAGCCCCTACAATGAATTCCTTGAGCATTCTTTGATCTGAGCAATGGTCAGCATTAAGATAAGGTGCACACCCTCAGTTGTATGTTGTAAAGAGATAAGAATGGAGAATGAGACACTGGAGAAGTTGCTTGCTCCGATCCTTTTCACGTTGTGCTTTGTAAAGACAGTTTTATAAGTTTCTAAAAGTAATTTATTTCTTCCGTGACTGTTTTGCTGTAAAGTCAATCAACATCACTTTAAAAGGCCATTATCGTGTGGCTCTTTGTGGGAGCTTGCTGTGCGCGAATTGGCTGCCGTATTTCCCAACATAACGATGGTGCGTACACTTCAAAAGTACTTCATTGGCTGTCGAGTGCTTTAGCACATCCTAGGGTTGTGAAAGGTGCTAGATAAATGCAAGTCTTTCTCCGATTGTGTACTTCCCAATGTGTCTTTTTGTTGTGTCAGATATGTTATTATTTATGATTGTAAAAAGCATATTCTTCCTCATGGTTGATTTCGCATTTTGTTAAGCTCAGATTAGGGGAAATTAAAACCTAAAAAGAAAAGCCCACTTTTTTGTATTTTCATGATATCGCACTCGAAACACAGCAACTGTCAACATCTGACCAGGAACTTTCTGCAGTTACAGTGTGGATCGACAAGTGGCCAGTAAATCTTGACAGGACCAGCTATAATCCAATCAAGCTCATTAAATCTGTTGGGGAGCTGGAGGGGAAAGCTGATCTAACCCAATATACCCTCATCTGCCTTGGCTAAACTTCAACCTTTTCTTATTCAACAAGGTAAATGTGTGCCTGCTGCACACAGTATTATAAGTTTATTTATTATTTAAGTTTATTTATCAGTGTCACAAGTAGGCTTACATTGACACTGCAATGAAGTTACTGTGAAAATCCCCTTGTCGCCACACTCGGGCGCCTGTTCGGACGCCCTCAATCAATCTCCAGGCACTCAACGGATCTACGGTGGCACAGTGGTTAGCACTGCTGCCTCACAGCGGCAGGGTCCCAGGTTCAATTCCGGCCTCGGGTCACTCTTTGTGTGGAGTTTGCACATCCTCCCCGTGTCTGTGTGGGTTTCCTCCGGATGCTCCGGTTTCCTTCCACACTCCAAAGATGTGCAGATTAGGTTGATTGGCCATGCTAAATTGCCCCCTAGTGTCAGGGTGATTAGAGGGTAAATGCGTGGGGTTGCAGGAATGGGGCTTGGGTGGGATTGTGGTCAGTACAGACTTGATGGGTGGAGGTGGAGGATGCGGTCAAGAAGGCGTACGGTGTACTGGCCTTCATTAATCGAGGGATTGAGTTTAGGAGTCGGGAGATAATGCTGCAGCTTTATAGGACCCTGGTTAGACCCCACTTGGAGTACTGCGCGCAGTTCTGGTCACCTCATTACAGGAAAGATGTTGAAGCCATTGAAAGGGTGCAGAGGAGATTTACAAGGATGTTGCCTGGATTGGGGGGCATGCCTTATGAGGATAGGTTGAGGGAGCTTGGTCTCTTCTCCCTGGAGAGACGAAGGATGAGAGGTGACCTGATAGAGGTTTACAAGATGTTGAGAGGTCTGGATAGGGTAGACTCTCAGAGGCTATTTCCAAGGGCTGAAATGGTTGCTACGAGAGGACACAGGTTTAAGGTGCTGGGGGGTAGGTACAGAGGAGATGTCAGGGGTAAGTTTTTCACTCAGAGGGTGGTGGGTGAGTGGAATCGGCTGACGTCGGTGGTGGTGGAGGCAAACTCGTTGGGGTCTTTTAAGAGACTTCTGGATGAGTACATGGGATTTAATGGGATTGAGGGCTATAGATAGGCCTAGAGGTGGGGATGTGATCGGCGCAACTTGTGGGCCGAAGGGCCTGTTTGTGCTGTGGCTTTCTATGTTCTATGTTCTATGAATGGTCTCCTTCTGTACTGTAGGGATTCTGTGGGTACACTGAGGGAGAATTTAGCATGGCCAATGCACCTAACCAGCATGTATTTTGTTGGACTGTGGGACGAAACCGGAGCACCTGGAGGAAACCCATGCAGACACGGGGAGAACGTGCAGACTCCGGTCAATATATCGTTGATGTTTTTTTTAAAAGATCATAATTCAAGTCTTCACCTTTTTCTGAACATTTAAATCAAGGTGATGCATCACATTCTAACTCTGTTATCACATCAGTATTACAGCGACTGTTTATCTGAAATATACTTAAAATCTGTGTCGGGAATATTGTGCTCATTCCTATCCTACTTCATATTTATCGTCACACTATTTGTACAGCATAAAATGCTTTAGTATTTTGGCAAATACATACACTCACAGTAAGAATTCAGATTAGCAGTGTTAACCACTGTGCCACCATTTAATCCAGTGGTTTAGTTTATATCATGAGGTGTATATGAAGGGGAATATCACATTAGTTATAAGGGAGAGACAAAGGAACAGTAGCAAGGCGGTACGACAACACAAACTTTGTCTTAAGTGTGGATATAACTGAGATATGAGGGTTGCAGACATTCTGTACCAGTGAAAATGTGTTACAAAGGTCCAATCTGAGGAAAGGTGTTTAGACAAAGAGCATAAGAAATTGATGTCTGCATCGCTTCAATGTGCGTAGTTTGTGCAATCAGTTCTACCATGCCTCCCAGACACACACACACACGCATACACATTTTTACCAGGTCCAAACAAGGCTGCAGGAAATCCTCCCCAAATTTTGGGTTGCCGACTGTGGATTTCTTAGTAGAGGTTTCAGTAAATAACCACTGCCTCCAACTATCCCTCCCTGTCAAATGACCCATTTACCACCATCCCCACCCCATCTCCAACATTCTGGCAATGATTAAAGATGATGTGGAGCTGCCGGTGTTGGACTGGGGTGGGCACAGTAAGAAGTCTCACAACACCAGGTTAAAGTCCAACAGATTTATTTGGAATCACGAGCTTTCGGAGCGCTGCTCCTTCATCGCTCCAAAAGCTCGTGCTACCAAATAAACCTGTTGGACTTTGTAAGAAGTCTCACAACACCAGGTTAAAGTCCAACAGGTTTATTTGGTAGCACGAGCTTTGGAGCGATGAAGGAGCAGCGCTCCGAAAGCTCGTGATTCCAAATAAACCTGTTGGACTTTAACCTGGTGTTGTGAGACTTCTTACAAGGATTAAAGAGTTGAAAGAAAATGGAATAGAAGCACTTTTTTCTTTCATGATTCTCCTTGGTTTTGTTTGCAATCGTGTCTGGGAGTTCCATCTTCAATTCCTGTAGATTCCAGCAGAATCCTGGAAGTGTTGGCATCCCGATCCGTATTGTGGGAAATCCTGTGGAGCATTGCTGCTCCTGCACTGGGAATTTCCTCATGTTTTCTGCTTTAATGGGTTCTAAAGACCGAGTCTGTTCAGTCCTTCTTCAGAGCTCATATCCTGGACAGTGCAACTTATCCTTCTGCCTCTTTCGCTGCCCTGTCTCTAGTTATCAAGTGATACTCATTTATTTTGGAGATCAGAAATGGACGCAATATTTGACAAAACCTTGCGTCCGTACAACACCTTTTATGCAGTAAAATATTCCATATTCCATGAAGAAATTCCTCCTCCTCTCAGTTCTAAAGGACAATATCCAATCTTGGGCTGACAACTGGCAAATAACATTTGTGCCACACAAATGCCAGGCAATGACCATCACCAATAAGAGTCACTCTAACCACCACCCTTTGACATTCAATGGTGTAACCATCACTGAATCTCCCACTGTCAACATCCTTGGGGTTACCATTGACCAGAAACTCAACTGGACTCACCACATAAACAGAGTGACTACAAGAGCAGGTCAGAGGCTAGGAATATTGCAGCGAGTAACTCACCTCTTGACTGCCCTAAGCCTATCCACTATCTACAAGGCACAAGTCAGGAGTGTGATGGAATACTCCCCACTTGCCTGGATGGGTGCAGCTCCAACAACACTCAAGAAGCTCAACACCATCCAGGACAAAGCAGCCCGCTTGATTGGTACCACATCTACAAACATCCACTCTCTCCACCACTGACGCTCAGTAGCAGCAGTGTGTACTATCTACAAGATGCACTGCAGCAATTCACTAAAGATCCTTAGACAGCACCTTCCAAACCCACAACCACTTCCATCTAGAAGGACAAGGGCAGCAGATACATGGGAACGCCACCACCTGCAAATTCCCCTCCAAGCCACTCGACATCCTGACTTGGAAATATATTCTGAGAGTGTGGCACCACGGACCAGGCAGCAGTGCCGGAAGACCATAAGATATAGGAGCAGAATTAGGCCATTCGGCCCATCGAGTCTGCTCCACCATTCAATTATGGCTGATGATTCTCATCCCCATTCTCTTGCCTTTTCCCCGTAACCTTTGATCCCCTTACCAATCAAGAACCTATCTATCTCTGTCTTAATGACCCGACCTCCACAGCCTTCTGTGGCAATGAATTCCACAGATTCACCACCCTCTGGCTGAAGAAATTCCTCCTCATCTCGGTTCTAAAGGGCCATCCCTTTACTCTGAGGCTGTGACCTCGGATCCCAGTCTTTCCTACTAATGGAAACATTTTCCCACATCCATTCTATCCAGGCCTTTCAGCATTCTGTAAGTTTCAATAAGATCCCCCCTCATCCTTCTAAACTCCAAGGGAGAAATTTAATGATTTCGCTCGGGTGGTCAAGGTGAGTGAACGTATCTGCACATCACAACTGTGACCCAGCACAGCACCCAGCTCTCTGACTGCTCAATACCCCACAACCCCATCAGTCATCCAACACCACACCCTGACACAATAGCTTATGTCCGCACACACACACACACACACAGATATACACACACACACATACAGAAACACAGACACACACACTCACCACACACACAAACACACACCCACACACACGCATACACACCTTATTAGATAATGACCCAATTCTCTTTTGAAAGTTGCTATTGAAGCTGTATCCATCACACTCTCGGGCAGTACATTGTAGATCCTAACGACTTGCTGAGTAAGAACTTGCTTCCCTGATGTCCTCTGCTTCTCAATCCTTCCACCAATGGGAATAGTTTCTCTTTATCTACGTTGAATATCTCTAACAAATCTCCTGCCAACCTTCTCTTCTCTGAGGAGAACATTCCCGACTTCTCCAATCTAGCTGCCTCATTCCTGGAACCAATTCTCCTGAACCTTTTCTGCAGCCTCTCTAACGCCTTCACATCTTTCCGAGAGTGAAATGTGTATGGATGATGGTTTACCAATACTTCCACATGACAAACAAATTACTTTTTGTTGAGGAGCTAAGTTGAAAATTCAGGATTCCCCCAGGGAAAATGCACCAGGGAACAATTAACTGCCAAGATTTTGTGTAAATTTAAACCAGTCAGGCCGGCCCTGATGGTCAAGCTCTTGCCCTGAGGAATGAACCGGGGAATGGCTGTCCGCCAGGCTTTTGTTTAATTGAAGCAGGTGCAATGCATGGACATACTCCTTTTGTCTGCAAAGGACAGGGTCCTTCACACACATTCTCCAAGGCAATGCCTCTACCAATCAGAGTCCACTTGCTAACCAGCCAGCACTGTCTTCTTACGCAGTATAAATTATTGTTCCCTTTACTCTTGGCATTTTTGTAAAGCTGTCCTGATGAGTGCAAGATGAAAAGCTTTGACAGCATGTCTTTTTTCAGCAACACTGAAGCAACCTTTTTCCTTTTCTTTCATCCATCACCACAAAATCTTTTGTCATTTCACCAAAGATCCTTAGACAGCACCTTCCAAACCCAGGGCCACTTCCATGTAGAAGGACAAGGGCAGCAGATACATGGGAACACTACCACCTACAAGTTCCCCTCCAAACCACTCACCATCCTGACTTGGAAATATATCACCGTTCCTTTACTGTTGCTGGGTCAAAATCCTGGAATTCCTTCCCTAACAGCATTGTGGGTCAACCCACAGCACGCGGACCGCAGCAATTCAAGAAGGCAGCTCACCACCACCTTCTCAAGGGCAACTTGGGATGGACAATAAATGCTGGCCCAGCCAGTGACACCCATGTCCCATGGATGAATAAAAAACAAATCTCTTGGGGCCCTTCACCCTCTCACTCTGTTGCTCTTTCCCCTTCTCCTCCTCCCCCCGTCGCCTATTCCTTTGCTTTTAATCTACCATATCTCCATCTTTCCTCAGCTCTGGTGAAGTTTCTTCATGACCAGAAACAAGGGGCAGAATTCTTCAGCCGCGCTGGACTAAAAGCTGGAAATTCCTGCCTGACCATCAATGGGGTTTCACATTGTCTGCAACCCACCCGTCAAAATTCCAGTGGCGGGTGGGGATGGGAGATTTCCGGCCGATATCTCCGTTCTTCTCCACAGATGCTGCCTGACCTGCTGAGTATCTTCAGCATTTTCTGTTTTTAATAACAGAAGACAGGAAATTCGTTTTGGTAACTAAATTAATATTATGATTGGAATTGCCGGTGTTGGACTGGGGTGGGCACAGTAAGTAGTCTCACAACACCAGGTTAAAGTCCAACGGGTTTATTTGGTAGCACGAGCTTTCAGAGCGCTGCTCCTTCATCAGGGCCAATGTGATTTGCAGAGCTCTGGGCTACAAAGGAGAAAGTCACCAACCTTGCATATATTAGTGTGTATCTGATGCAGATAGACAAACAACAGAGTTAGAATATTGAGGAAGTATTTTAATAACTCAGCTGATAAGGATTACACCCCACCCAATTCTTGCACAGGGCATCCCATTGCTCTATTGGAACAAAGATATCCAAATGAATAAAAGTTGGGCCAATCATTTCAAAGTCAATCCTATTCTAAAGGTTTTGCATTAGATGCGAGGGGCATTGTGGGTTTAAACATTGTTCGTGGCTTTGTAGTTATTGAAACAGGAGGTGGCACAAGTTCCAAAATCGATCACACAGCGAACTTCCAGTAACTGTCTCTCCTCATCACCTACATGAAGATAAATAAATTGGAAGACGTTACCACCGATGACAATTCAAGAGTAACCGTAATAGAAGATGAGAAGGGGTGGATGATGAATTTTGATAGGTGAAGTAACCTCATCAACTATGTCCAAGAAGATTTCCTTTGGTGTTCTCATAGCATCATAATTGTTTCGTTTTGAACAATAACAACAAGAAGCTGCATTTATATGGTGCCTTTAGCATTGTGAAATGATTCAAGGTGCTGTGCAAGAATATAAGGAGGCACAGGGATGCTACCCACTTGTGGCGCAGTGGGTAGCATCCCTGCCTCTGAGCCAGAAGCTCTGGGTTCAAGTCCCACCCCAGGACTTGATGGCCAAGGAAGGTGCGTTTATAACTGAGCCAAACAGGTTCAGTGTCAACCTGCAAATCCTTCAAAACACACCAATGGCTGGTGGTAAGAGTGGGAGAGACTCCTGGTCAGCCATGTTTGATGTGGAGTGGCGCCCCTCAAGCTATAAACCCCCTGGCAACAGACTAGCAACCTGTTTCGGGAATCACTAGCTATGGAAATAGATGAAAGGTTGCCTCAGTGTGCCATGAGGAGTGGGAATAGAAGAAGATGCTGGAATATTAACAGATACTGGAATGATGGAGGTTGAGGGACGACCTGATAGAAGTCTACAAGATTATGAGGGCATGGATAGAGTGGATAATCAGAAGCTTTTTCCCAGGGTGGAAGAGTCAATTACTAGGGGACATAAGTTTAAAGTGCGAGGGGCAAGGTTTAAAGGAGATGTACGAGGCAGGTTTTTTACACAGAGGGTGGTGGGTGCCTGGAACTCATTGTCGGAGGAGGTAGTGGAAGCGGATACGATAGTGACTTTTAAGGGGCGTTTGGACAAATACATGAATAGGATGGGAATAGAGGGATACGGTCCCCGGAAGGGTAGGGGGTTTTAGTTCAGTCGGGCAGCATGTTCGGTGCAGGCTTGGAGGGCCGAAGGGCCTGTTCCTGTGCTGTAATTTTCTTTGTTCTTTTAACCACTTTGGCAGGTAGGTTAGAAAAGCAGCAGATTATTTAGATGGAGAGAGATTGAGGTGCAGAGGGATCTGGGTGCCCTGGTACATGAATCAGAAAAAAAGTTAGTACGCAGATACAGCAAGCCATATATTGGGACCAGGAGGTAGGTTTGAAGGCAATGTAGGGAGACAGAGGTTTAGGAAGCAAATTCCAAAACATTGGGATACAGACTGCTGAAGACATGACTGCCAACAGTGGAGCGATAGAGGAACATGCGAACATACGAATCAGGAGCCAGATTAGGCCATTTGGCCCCTCGAGCCTGTCCCACTATTCAATAAAATCATAGCTGATCTGACTGTGACCTCAACTACATTCCTGCCTACCCCGATAACCTTTGACTCCCTCGTTGGCCAAGAATCTATCTACCGCTGCCTTAAAAATATTCAATGACCCTGTCTCCACCACTCACTGGGAAGAGAGTTCCAAAGGTGACCAACCCTTTAAGAGAAGGAAAATCTCCACATTGCAATTTTGAATGGGAGATTCCTTATTTTTAAACGGTGAACCCTAGTTCTAGTTTCTCCCACACAGCATCCACCTTGATAAGTCCCTCCAGGATTTGATATGTCCCAATACGATCACCTCTCATTCATCTGAACTCCGGCCCATCCAGCCTTTCCTCATTGGAGAACCAACCCATCCCAGGTATCAGTTGAGTGAACCTTCTCTGAACTGCTATGAATGCATTTATACCCTATTTTAAATAAGGAGACCAAAGCTGTACTCCAGTTGTGGCCTCACCAACACCCAGTACAACCTACTTTTATATTCCATTCCCATTGCAATAAACACCAACATTCCATTTGCCTTCCTAATCGCTTGCTGTATCGGCGTACTAACTTTTTTTCTGATTCATGTACCAGGGCACCCAGATCCCTCTGCACCTCAATCTCTCTCCATCTAAATAATCTGCTGCTTTTCTAACCTACCTGCCAAAGTGGATAAGTTCACATTTTCCCACATTGTCCGCCAAGGTTTTGCCCACTCACCTAACCTATCATGTAGGATATGCTCAAGATGATCCCGGAGGGCTGGAGAAGGTTCCGGAGATCAGAAGAGAGCAAGATCAAGGCAGGAATAGAAAATAGTGAACATTTTAAAACTGAGGCGTTGCTGGACCAGGAGTCAATGTGGATCAATCAGCACAGGGGGAATAGCTGAACAGGACTTTGTGTGAGTTAGAATATGTTTTTAGGTGTCCAGATCACCAACAACCTGTCCTGGTCCCTCCACGCCAACACCATAATTAAGAAAGGCCACCAACACCTATACTTTCTAAGGAGGCTAAGGAAATTTGGCATGTCCGCTACGACTCTCACCAACTTTTACAGATGCACCATAGAAAGCATTCTTTCTGATTGTATCACAGCTTGGTATAGCTCCTGCTCTGACCAAAACCGCAAGAAACTACAAAGGGTTGTGAATGTAGCCCAGTCCATCATGCAAACCAGCCTCCCATCCATTGACTCTGTCTACACTTCCCGCTGCCTCAGAAAAGCAGCCAGCATAATCAAGGACTCCACGTACCCTGGACATTCTCTCTTCCACCTTCTTCCGTCGGGAAAAAGATGCAAAAGTCTGGGATCACGTACCAACCAACTCAAGAGCAGCTTCTTCCCTGCTGCCATCAGACTTCCGAATGGACCTATCACATATTAAGTTGGTCTTTCTCTACACCCTAGCTATGACTGTAACTCTACATTCTGCACCCTCTACTTTCCTTCTCTATGAATGGTATGCTTTGTCTGTATAGCTCAAGAAACAATACTTTTCACTGTATACTAATACATGTAACAATAATAAATCAAATCAAATTAAACTCTGGGCAGGATGGAGGGCCATGATGTGGAGATGCCGGCGTTGGACTGGGGTAAACACAGTAAGAAGTTTAACAACACCAGGTTAAAGTCCAACGGGTTTATTTGGTAGCAAAAGCCACACAAGCTTTCGAAGCTCTAAGCCCCTTCTTCAGGTGAGTGCTCACCTGAAGAAGGAGCTTAGAGCTTCGAAAGCTTGTGTGGCTTTTGCTACCAAATAAACCTGTTGGACTTTAACCTGGTGTTGTTAAGCTTCTTACAGGGTGGAGGGCACAGGATGTGAATCCTACATGCACACATCAGTGATCTTCCCATCATCCCACAGTATTCTAAACAACCTCAACCTTTTTCTGTCTATTACCTGCATGGCAACCTGAATTGTGACTACATTTCAACTTTGC
The DNA here is from genome assembly GCF_964213995.1 of Mustelus asterias. Lineage (NCBI taxonomy): Eukaryota > Metazoa > Chordata > Chondrichthyes > Carcharhiniformes > Triakidae > Mustelus > Mustelus asterias. The sequence continues at coordinate 8,961,492 of NC_135806.1, forward strand.
AACAAAGGTCATAATGACCTGAAAATCGGTTTGGTAGCCTTAATGCTCACTGGGAACTGGCTGACTCCATTGTGAAAGGTGTCTAGCACCGGGTGTCTAATGCACCAATCTGATTCAGGCAGGACACGGATCCTTTGATATGGAAATCAGTGATCTACAGCATTGCTAGCCTCATGCACTCAGTGTTAATGGGTTATCTGTCCACAGGAACAAGGCATTTTCTTTCCTCCCTTGAGAACCACAGTCACTCATCACTGAGCAGGGCGGGTAGAACTCTCATCTCTGAGCCAGAAGCTCAGGGTACCCACATGGGCCTAATTATGCCTGTCCTTTATCGGGTATGTGGAACATTGCTTGTTCCAGTCCTATTCAGGCCTCCTACCTCAACTCTTTGTCCAATTCATCGATGACAATATTGGTGCCATTTTATGCTTTTACTTGGAATTGAATCAACTCCAGTCACGGAGAGGAGTCGTATTGGACTCGATAGGTTAATACTATTTCTCTCTCCACAGATGCTGCCAGATCGGCTGACTATTTCAGCGCTTGCTGTTTGTTTTTGAGTTCTCCCCAGTGTCCGGGCCAATGTTTATCTCACAATCGACCTCACTAGTACAGATTCTCTCCTCTCATTGTCACGTTTTTGTTTGTGGGAGCTTGCTGTGCACAAATAGGGTGTCACGTTTCCTACGTTACAACAGCGACCACATTTCAAAAGTACTTCATTGGCTGTAAAGAGTTTTGAGAAACCTGGCAATTGTGAAAGGCGCTATTTAAATGCAAATCCTTCATTCTTTCTTTCAAATGAAATGACTGGACATATTGATGATGAAATGATTGGAGTTTACGAATCCAATACATTCTTTGTGCCTTTTATCTGGGTCAAAACTGGACATTGACTTTTCAGTGATTTTCTAGCTGTAATCAGTCAATAAAGTGTAATGCCCTACAGTGTAATACTGTAATAAAGTGTAATACTCTACAGTGTAATACTCTACAATATAATACTCTACAGTGTAATACTGTAATAAAGTGTAATACACTACAGTGTAATACTCTACAATGTAATACTCTACAATGTAATAAATATTCTACAGTGTAATACTATAATAAAGTATAATATTCTACAATGTAATACACTACAATGTAATACTCTACAGTGTAATACTGTAATAAAGTGTAATACACTACAATGTAATACTCTACAGTGTGGCGTTGTAATAAAGTGTAATACTCTACAATGTAATACTCTACAGTGTAATACTGTAATGAAATGTAATACTCTACAATGTAATACTCTACAGTGTAATACCCTACAGTGTAATACTGTAATAAAGTGTAATACACTACAATGTAATACTCTACAGTGTGGCGTTGTAATAAAGTGTAATACTCTACAATGTAATACTCTACAATGTAATAAATATTCTACAGTGTAATACTATAATAAAGTATAATATTCTACAATGTAATACACTACAATGTAATACTCTACAGTGTGGCGTTGTAATAAAGTGTAATACACTACAATGTAATACTCTACAGTGTGGCGTTGTAATAAAGTGTAATACTCTACAATGTAATACTCTACAGTGTAATACTGTAATGAAATGTAATACACTACAATGTAATACTCTACAGTGTGGCGTTGTAATAAAGTGTAATACTCTACAATGTAATACTCTACAGTGTAATACTGTAATGAAATGTAATACTCTACAATGTAATACTCTACAGTGTAATACTGTAATGAAATGTAATACACTACAATGTAATACTCTACAGTGTGGCGTTGTAATAAAGTGTAATACTCTACAATGTAATACTCTACAGTGTAATACTGTAATGAAATGTAATACTCTACAATGTAATACTCTACAGTGTAATACCCTACAGTGTAATACTGTAATAAAGTGCAATATACTTTGGGTAATACTGCAATAAAGTGTAATACACTACAGTGTAATACACTAGTGTAAGACTGTGTCATACTGTGATAAAGTGTAATACACTGCAGTGTAATACAGTAATAAAGTGGTAATGTTCTACAGTACAATAATGTGCAATACTACAGTGTAATACTGTTATAAAGCGAATTACTCTATAGTGTAATATCCTATAGCAGGGATTATTTCATTACAATGTGCTTCCTACCTGTAATTCCAAACTTTCCATTCGCACAAGCCTGTAAACGAGGAAAGCACTGGTCTACAACACAACCTGGTTCAGAGCGAAGAGAATATTTCAACAAAGTCAACATTATTTTTCAAAATCTCAAATTATAAACAGAACATTTGAAGGTAAATAGCAAGAGAAGCAGAGGCGAGGTGAGGAGAAGGGTTTTTTGACACACGTAGAACTGTTTTGATCTGGAGCGTTTTGACTCTGGCTGCAGGAACGGTGGAAGCAGATTCAGTAATAGCTTCCAACATTAATTATTTCAGATTTGAAAGAAGGAAATAAGGGAAGCATTGTAAACTGTGAGGGGGACAGTGTAGAACTTCAAAAGTTGGTGCAGTGGGCTGATAGGTGACAGATGAAGTTCAATATGGCAAAGTGTCAGGTGATGTATTTTGGTAGGAAGCACTTGGAGAGATAATACAAAATAAGGGATACAACTCTAAAGGGGTACAGGAGAGCGATCCGGGTGTACAGGTGCATAAATCATTAATAGTGGCAGCACAGGTGGAGAGAGCAGTAAATGGAGCATACAGTACCCTAGGCTTTATTAATTGGAGCATTGAGTACAAGAGCATGGAGATTTTCCTGAATTTATAGTTAGACCTCAGCTGGAATATTGTGCACAGTTCTGGGCACCACACTATAGCAAGGATATGAACACATTGGAGAGAGAGCAGAAGTTTACAAGAATGGTTCCAGGGATGAGAAACTTCAGTTATGAGAATAGATTGGGACTGTTCTCCTTGGAGAGAATCGTAGAACCATGGAATCCCTAAGGTGCAGAAAGAGGCCATTCGGCCCATCGAACCTGCACTGACAACAATCCCACCCAGGCAATATCCATGTAACCCCAAGTGTTTACCCTACTAGTCCCCCTGACACTAGGAACAATTTACCATGACCAAAGAAGGAGATTTGACAGCGATGTTCAAAATCATGAGGGGGTTGGACAGAGTAGTTAGGGAGAAAATGTTCCCGCTCGTAAAATAATCGAGAACGAGAGGGACACGGATTTGAAGTGATTTGCAAAAGAAGCAAATCCTAAAAAGAGGACAAAAGAAGCAAATGTGATTTGAGAAAAATCTTGTTCATACAGCGAGTGGTTGGGGTCTGGAATGCACGGCCTGGAAGTGTAGTGGAGGCAGGTTCAATCGAAGCCTTCCAGAGGATGATGATCTGAATAGAAGCAATGTGCTGGGGTACAGGGAAAAGGCAGGGGAATGACACTAAGTCATGATGCTCATTTGGAGAGCCGGTGCAGGCATGATGGACTGAATGGCCTCCCTCTGCACCGTAACAATTCTGTGATATACTCAAAAAAGTGAGAAAGTTACAAGGCTCTGGGAAAAGAGCAGTAGAGTGGGATTAATTTGATGGTTCTTTCAGTGAGTCAGAGCAGACATTATGGACCGGCTGGCTTTCTTTTGTCCTACTAGGTTCGATGATTTTTTGATTTGATTTGATTTATTATTGTCACATGTATTAGTATACACTGAAAAATATTGTTTCTTGCGTGCTATACAGACAGAGCATACCGTTCATAGAGAAGGAAAGGAGAGAGTGCAGAATGTAGTGTTACAGTCACAGCTAGGGTGTAGAGAAAGATCAACTTAATGCGAGGTAGGTCCATTCTAAAGTCTGATGGCAGCAGGGAAGAAGCTGTTCTTGAGTCGGTTGGAACATGACCTCAGACTTTTGTATCTTTGTCCCAACAGAAGAAGGTGGGAGAGAGAATGTCCAGGGTGCGTGGGGTCCTTAATTATGCTGGCTGCTTTGCCGAGGCAGCGGGAAGTGTAGACAGAGTCAATGGATGGGAGGCTGGTTTGCGTGATGGATTGGGCTACATTCACGACCTTTTGTAGTTTCTTGCGGTCTTGTGCAGAGCAGGAGTTATACCAAGCTGTGATACAACCAGAAAGAATGCTTTCTATGGTGCATCTGTAAAAGAGTTGTAGCAGACATACCAAATTTCCAAATTTTATGGTGTGATTTGATCTTTGTCTTTGCAGACAGACTGGGTCAGTTAACTCGGGAACTGGGATGCCTCAGTTGAGGCAATCTGACTTGACTCATTGGAACATTTCCTATCATGTTACCCACTGAACACACACCAGCAGATCCAGGGATAGAGCAGACTGCCAGTGTGTCAAAACACTTCCACTGCCTGGAGCCCTCTGGAGGACGCTGCGTATCTCTGCAGAGAGTGGGTGCCTGGAATCGCTGTGGTTACTGCTGCACAACCTCACCCATCATGAGGGCGCAGCCCTAGCCACTGGCTCCACAGTAACGGCATGAGGAGAGGTGGGGTGAGGAGGGGGCGAAGGGGGGAAGAGAGGAGGTAAACTAGACAGCTCCATTCCGTCTCCCCATTCTGAAGGGCACCTCGGTGGCACAGTGGTTAGCACTGCTGCTTCACAGCGCCATGGATCCGGGTTCAATTCCGGCCTCGGGTCACTGTCTGTGTGGCGTTTGCACATTCTCCCCGTGTCTGCGTGGGTTTCCTCCGGGTGCTCCGGTTTCCTCCCACAATCCAAAAATGTGTGGGTTAGGTTGTTTGGCCATGCTAAATTGAGTCTAGTGTCAGGGGATTAGCAGGGTAAATATGTGGGGTTACAGGAATAGGGCCTGGGTGGAATTGTGGTCGGTGCAGACTCGATGGGCCGAATGGCCCCCTTCTGCACTGTGTGGATTCTTTGATTCTGGCCTGGGCTCCACAGTAGCGGCATGAGGGGGGGTGAGGGGAGGGTGAGGGGTGGAGGGGAGAGAGGAGTTAACCTAGAAAACTCCTTTCTGGCCTGGGCTTTCAATACCAGTAACCACATCCCAAATTCTCCATTCACCTCCGCGATCGGATCCGATTCTACTAGTGTCGGTCAGCCACCCACTAATGTGAGTGCAGCACACACTACAAAATGGGCAATACAAGGTGACTGTCATTGAAGCCACTGAGAGAGGTGACTTCACACTGGTAAGATTGGGGTCTGTCTGTCTCACGGTCATTTCAAGTTCATTTGGCACTCGGAAGCAGCCAGTGGCAATCCTTAAAAATAAAAGGAAAATACTGTGGATGCTGGAATCTGAAACACAGAAAATGCTGGAAAATCTCAGCAGGTCTGACAGCATCTGTGGGGAAATAATAGATGTGGAGATGCCGGCGTTAGACTGGTGTAAGCACAGTAAGAAGTCTCACATCACCAGGTTAAAGTCCAACAGGTTTATTTGGTAGCAAAAGCCACTAGCTTTCGGAGCGCTGCTCCTTCATCAGGTGAGTGGGAGTTCTGTTCACAAACCGAGCATATAAAGACATAAACTCAATTTACAAAATAATGGTTGGAATGCGAATCTTTACAGGTAATCAAGTCTTAAAAGTCTTAATCAGCCTCTGATCTTCGGGTAAGCGTTCTCCAAGGCGGCCTTCACGACACAGGACAACGCAGAATCGCTGAGCAGAGACTGATAGCCAAGTTCCGCACACATGAGGATGGCCTCAACTGGGATCTTGGGTCCATGTCACACTATCTGTAACCCCCACGACTTGCCTGGGCTTGCAAAATCTCACTAACTGTCCTGTCTGGAGACAATACACATCTCTTTAACCTGTGCTTAACCCTCTCTCCACTCACATTGTCTGTACCTTTAAGACTTGATTACCTGTAAAGACTCGCATTCCAACCATTATTTTGTAAATTGAGTTTGTGTCTTTATATGCTCGGTTTGTGAAGAGAACTCTGATGCACCTCAATGAGCACCCGGAAACAAGGCTTTAGAACTGAAGGCTTTAATACATTAACAATGAAACTACTAACACAAATTCACCCGTTCAGACTGAAGGGGTCCTGCCGGAGCAGGGGGTCTTATACCCTGCCACCGGAGGCGGGACCCCACTGGAGTGTGCCATGATAACACTTGGGACAGGTAAACACCCTATCCCAACAACATAGTACAACCCCCATAACAACAACAATAACAACCCCAGTGGTGAACCAACGATGGTTCACCACATTCACCCCTCCTTTAGGAACCAAAGGTGGCGGGGTGGATGAAAACAGACAATGACAAAAAAAATAACAGGATTCACAAGTCCAGACGGTCTGGAGGACCACACCGACGCTGCGATCTTCTCAACACCGGTTGCGAAACCGGAGCAGGTGCTTGCGGTGGCTCTCTCAAAGCAACATCTGGCTGTCCCCTCAAAGACTCCCGGGCCGGCCGGCCCTGATGAGGCGATGGTGTAGGGGATCCTGGAACGTTTGGTGGTGGTGGTGGTGGTGATGATGGTGGCGCCGATCTCCGAGTCTCAGGCAAGCTGTACATGGGAGTAAAAGTGTTATGCACTGGTCCCGGTGCTGACCGCGCCACGTCTGGGGAAGTAATGAGGAGTAGTGGATCTGTGACTGGGGGAATAGGAGCGACAGGAGTTGCTACGTCCCCTGCGGGCGCCAGGTCTCTAATGGAGACAGTGTCCTCTCGCCCGTCAGGATATGCCACATAGGCATACTGAGGGTTGGCGTGGAGGAGTTGGACCGGTTCGACCAAGGGGTCGGACTTGCGAGCCCTCACATGGCGCCGCAGAAGGACGGGTCCTGGGTACGTCAACCAGGCTGGCAATGAGGTCCCCGAGGACGACTTCCGAGGGAATGAGAACATCCTCTCGTGGGGAGTAGCATTGGTTGCCGTACACAGGAGGGAGCGGATAGAATGGAGCGCAGTTGGAAGGACCTCCTGCCACCGGGAGGCTGGAAGGCCCTTGGATTTCAGTGCCAGTAGGACAGCCTTCCAGACTGTAGCATTCTCCCTTTCCACCTGTCCGTTACCCCTAGGGTTGTAGCTCGTGGTTCTACTAGAGGCAATCCCGAATGAGAGCAGGAATTGCCTCAAGTCGTTGCTCATGAACGACGAGCCCCTGTCGCTATGAATATAGCAGGGGTACCCGAACAGGGTAAAAAGCTCACTGAATGCCTTGATGACGGTGGCAGTCGACGTGTCCGCACAGGGGAAAACAAACGGAAACCGGGAAAATTCGTCTATTATGTTAAGAAAATAGACATTCCGATCCGTTGAGGGAAGGGGGCCCTTAAAATCTACACTCAGCCTCTCAAAAGGGCGAGTGGCCTTGACCAAATGTGCCCGGTCTGGTCGATAAAAGTGTGGTTTGCATTCTGCGCAAATCCGACAACTTCTAGTAACTGACCTGACCTCCTCCACCGAGTAGGGTAGGTTGCGGGCTTTTATGAAGTGGTAGAGTCTGGTGACTCCAGGATGACACAGATCATTGTGGAGAGCCTTCAAGCGGTCCTCCTGCATGATGGCGCATGTTCCGCGCGAGAGGGCATCCGAGGGCTCATTGAGCTTCCCTGGACGATACATAATATCGTAATTATAGGTGGAGAGCTCAATTCTCCACCGCAAGATCTTATCGTTCTTGATCTTGCCCCTCTGCGTGTTACTGAACATAAACGCCACGGATCGTTGATCCGTGATCAGGGTGAACCGCTTACCTGCCAGGTAATGGCGCCAGTGTCTGACTGCCTCCACAATGGCCTGAGCCTCCTTTTCCACCGCTGAGTGCCGAATCTCTGGGCCTTGAAGGGTGCGGGAAAAAAACGCGACGGGCCTGCCTGCCTGGTTTAGTGTGGCGGCTAGGGCGAAGTCCGATGCATCACTCTCCACCTGGAAAGGGGTGGATTCATCCACCGCGTGCATCGTGGCTTTCGAGATGTCGCTTTTCAAAACCTTGAAGGCCAATTGGGCCTCCGGCGTAAGTGGGAAGGTCGTGGACTTAATGAGCGGACGAGCTTTGTCCGCGTAGTTGGGGACCCACTGTGCATAATACGAAAAGAACCCGAGGCATCTCCTCAGTGCTTTCGTGCTAGCGGGCAAGGGAAGTTCAGTGAGTGGGCGCATACGGTCTGGATCAGGACCAATGACCCCGTTTTCCACCACGTATCCGAGGATGGCTAACCTACGCGTACGGAATACGCACTTCTCCCTGTTATAGGTCAGATTCAGGCGAGATGCAGTGCGTAGAAAGTGTTGGAGATTCGTGTCGTGGTCCTGCTGGTCATGGCCGCAGATGGTGACGTTATCCAGGTACGGGAAGGTAGCCCGCAACCCGTTCTGGTCCACCATTCGGTCCATAGCACGCTGGAAGACCGAGACCCCATTGGTGACACCAAATGGAACCCTGAGGAATTGGTATAGACGACCATCCGCCTCAAAAGCCGTATATTGTCGGTCCTCTGGGCGGATGGGGAGTTGATGGTAGGCGGACTTAAGGTCTATGGTAGAAAACACTCGGTACTGCGCAATCTGATTGACCATATCAGAAATGCGCGGGAGAGGATACGCATCCAGCTGCGTGTATCTATTAATGGTCTGACTATAGTCGATGACCATCCGAGGTTTGTTCCCGCTTTTGACTACCACGACCTGCGCTCTCCACGGACTAGCACTGGCCTGTATGATCCCTTCCTTGAGGAGCCGCTGAACCTCAGATCTAATAAAGATCCGGTCCTCAGCGCTGTAACGCCTACTTTTAGTAGCGATGGGCTTGCAGCCAGGTACCAGATTTTTAAAAAGGGATGGTGTCGTGATCTTCAGGGTGGATAGATTGCACGCGGGGCGTTTTGGGCAATTTGGAGGCTGCGGCTGGCTCCCTACGGCCAGTGAAGGGAGTGGCCCACCGTACTGTAGGATCACACTCTTCATGTGGACCATAAAATTTAGTCCGAGGAGAATTGGCGCGCAAAGGTGAGGTAACACAAGGAGCCTGTATTGCTCGTAAACTGTGCCCTGTACCTCAAGAGTTACCATACATTGTCCTTGGATCGGTACAGACCGGGACTGTGATGCCATGGAAATGGTCTGCTTGGCAGGGAGAACCCGGAGTCCACACCTTTTAGCAGTTTCAGGGTGTATGAAACTTTCGGTGCTCCCACTGTCAAACAGACAATTTACAGTTCTGCCACTAACCTTTACCTCCATCATAGAATGTTCCAGTCTGAAATGCCTGGTCTGATCCAGAGAGATCGACGCCACCGTTGGCCCCTGGGCGTCACTGCATGCTGCCGATGTGGATGCTGAGGACCCCTGCTGGTCGCTGCTGCATGCTGCCGATGTGGATGCTGAGGACCCCTGCTGGTCGCTCCTAGTCGTCGTGGACCATGATGGCCGCCCCCATGAATCGCATGTGGCCGAGGGCTCCAAGCGCAGCGACTCCTGGTGGTCTTCCTCCTCCTCTGTTTGCCACGATGGCGCCGTCCTGAGATCGCACGTGGTCGGACCTCGTGGGTACTGCGACGCCGAAGGAGATTGTCTCCGTTCTGGAGGGTTACAAGCTGCACTGCCGTTTTTACGTTTGGACCTGCAGACTTTGCTGTAGTGGCCTTTTTTACCGCACTGGCTGCAGATTGCCGTTCTTGCCGGACACTGCTGCCGTGGATGCTTAGCCCCACCGCAAAAATAGCATCGCTGGCCCCCTGGAGCTGCCGCCGTCGTCGAATCGATCTGGGAGCGCGGGTTCGCGGGGCGAGGAGGGAGCAGAGCTTGCTCCAACCACGTTGACTGCACGTGGTTCTCGGGGTACAGCGCCAAGCTCTTCGACGCCGCCTCCAACCTCACGGCCATCCCCATTGCCTGGGTCAAGTTGAGTTTCCCCTTTTCTAATAATTTAAGTCTGATGTACGAGGACCCTACCCCTGCTACGAACGCGTCTCGGGCGAGGTCTTGCATGTACTGCTCGGCGGAGACATCCTTACAGTCACAACCCCTGGCAAGCTGCAGGAGTTCATTGGCGTAGTCTTCTATGGTCTCGCCCGACTGCCGACGTCGTGTAGCGAGGAGATAACGAGCGTGAATCTCGTTGGGTGGCGTAATGTACCTATTCTTTAGGAGCTCGACGGCACCCTGGTAAGTGGAAGCTGCACGAATGGCTAGGTAAATCGTGTCGCTTACCCTTGCGTGGAGGACCTGGAGTCTATCAGTGTCTGTAGTGATAGCTACCGAGGCTGCCAGGTAGTCCTCGAAGCACTTCCACCAATGTTCGAACGTGTTAGCTGCACCGACCGCACGTGGGTCCAGTGTCAGACGATCCGGTTTTAGGATCTGTTCCATATTCTCAGTTAATGTATTAAATTGATGCACCTCAATGAGCACCCGGAAACAAGGCTTTAGAACTGAAGGCTTTAATACATTAACAATGAAACTACTAACACAAATTCACCCGTTCAGACTAAAGGGGTCCTGCCGGAGCAGGGGGTCTTATACCCTGCCACCGGAGGCGGGACCCCACTGGAGTGTGCCATGATAACACTTGGGACAGGTAAACACCCTATCCCAACAACATAGTACAACCCCCATAACAACAACAATAACAACCCCAGTGGTGAACCAACGATGGTTCACCACAAACTCCCACTCACCTGATGAAGGAGCAGCGCTCTGAAAGCTAGTGGCTTGTGCTACCAAATAAACCTGTTGGACTTTAACCTGGTGTTGAAAGAGTAGAGCCAATGTTTCAAGTCTGGACGACCCTTCGTCAGGGCTCCTTTTTTTTAAAAGAAGGGTCATCCAGACTCGGAACGTTGGCCCTGCTCTCTCCCCACAGGTGCTGTCAGACCTGCTGAGTTTTTCCAGCATTTTCTGTTTTTGAGCGGTAATGTTTCCCCGGTTTGGAGAACATTTTTATAAAGCTCGGTTACTGCGATTTTTACAGCATGGAGGCAAAACTAAAATTTCTGTGGTAGTTCCACGCGGTGACATTCGTATATTCAGAAAGGAGGGGTGTAAGCCTTGCCGTGGCCATAGCCTTGTAAGATAGGGTTGTATGGAATATACAGCACAGAAACAGGCCATTCAGCTCAACTGTTCCATGCGACATTTTTGCTTAACTCAGGGTGGCTCAGTGGTTAGCACTGCTGCCTCACAGCGCCAGGGACCTGGGTTCAATTCCGGCCTTCAGTGACCTGTCTGTGTGGAGTCTGCATGTTCTCCCCATGTATGCATGGGTTTCCTCCGGGTGCTCCAGTTTCCTCCCACAGTCCAAAGATATGCAGGTTAGGTGGATTGGCTATGCTAAATTGTCCCTTAATATCCCAAATGTTAGGGGGAATTAGTGGGGTAAATATGTGGGGCTACGGGGATAGGGCCTGGGTAGGATGCTCTATCGAAGAGTCGGTGGGCCGAATAGCCTCCGTCTGTGCTGTAGGGATTCTATGATTACGAAAACATAGAACACAGATAACTGATACTAGACAGAATATCACAACACACTGAAATGTCACATCAGCAAAACATTTAATTTGATCACTTCCTACCATATTTTTCTTCAGTTGTGTCATCTTCACTAATCCGTGGCTCAGACCTTTTGGAAAAGTACACTAAAGTATCAAGAAAACAACTCTGAGAGATGTCATCATACAAGAGAAGCAAGACATTAAAAGGCAATGTTTAACTCAGATTAGAGAGGGTTTTCTTGGCTCACCCGGTGGTTCGGGGATCTTTCATCTCCTTACGTGGCCCATTCTTCCTAATTTGAACTCCCAAAACAGGGGTGCTGAGGCCAATTATACAAAATGCCCTCAGCTCGATCATCTCCGTCAAGACTAGCTAACTCGATGTAACTCAAATAACCCTGTCCTCCCTGTCACCCCTGTAACCCCCTAGGAGAGACATAACAAGGAACAAAACTAGGGGTAATGGGGGAAAGGTACTCTCCAAAATTCCTCTCCGAAAGAAAAGCACACCCAGGCCCTCTCCTCCGCCCCGTCCCTATAACTCCATGTATTTACCACCTAATCTATACATCCTGGGACACTAAAGGGGCAGTTTAGCATGGACAATCCACCTAACTGGCTCTTCTTTCGGACTGTGGGAGGAAACCGGATCACCCGGTGGAAACACACGCAGACACGGGGGGAAGGTGCAGGCTCCACACAGACAGTCACCCAAGCCGGGAATCGAACCCCGGTCCCTGGAGCTGTGAGGCAGCAGTGCTAACCACTGTGCCGCCTACAAAACAGCAACATCCTTGTTACCCAAACTTCTGAGTTAAAAGCAATGAAAGTTTTATTATTTTTTCAAAAACGTAACTACTCAAAAATTACAATTGGTCAAAAGGGGAAACGGGTATAAACCCCAGTGGTATTTCACCCTATAATATATTAACTTGAAAAAGAAACGATAGATGCAATATTCAATTTGAAATATCCAATAGAATCCCTACAGTGCAGAAGGAGGCCATTCGGCCAATCAAGCTTGCAGCGACAACAATCCTACCCAGTCCCTATCCCCGTAACCCTTATGCATTTACCCTGCTAATCCCCCTGACACTAAGGGGCAATTTAGCTTGGCCAATCCACCCAACCTGCACATCTTTGAAATGTGAAAGGAAACCGGAGCACCCGGAGGAAACCCACCATTGCAGACACAGGGAGAACGTGCAAACTCCGCACAGTCACCCAAAGCCAGCATTGAACCCGGGTCCCTGGCGCTGTGAGGCAGCAGTAAAATAAAAAGTCTATTTATTAGTCACAAGTAAGGTTTACATTAACACTGCAATGAAGTTACTGTGAAATTCCCCTAGTTGCACAGTCCAGCATCTGTTGGGTCACTGCACCTAACCAGCACGTCTTTCAGACTGTGGGAGGAAACCGGAGCCCCCGGTGGAAACCCACGCAGACACGGGGAGAACGTGCAGACTCCGCACAGACAGTGACCCAAGCCGGGAATCAAACCCAGGTCCCTGGCGCTGTGAGGCAGCAGTGCTAACCACTGGACCACCATAGATAAATATTTGTGAGCAAGCAGAGAAATAATGGATTGGAAATTCACTAAGACCAGTCTGAACACAGATAGTCAAGGAGACAAATAGTTAAACTCTACCTCGCTTTATCCTGGACTTGAATTGATCCTGAATGGCTTCAGTGGGATCTACAACGAAAGCACAAAAAGAGAGAGGATTTGGGGATGATGTCAAGTTAAGAAGAGAGAGATACTGGAGAAGGAAACATACCAATGATCGCAGTGAAGAGGAAGAGAAAGACGATGAGTTGTTGCATTTTGCCTGTCATTTCTCTCCTTGTGATTTCACCCCTCCTCCTGTCAGTCAGAGTGTTTTGAGACAACGGGTCAGGGGAGGTATTTATAGGGACGATCGTTATGGCTGGTTGTTAATTGGGCAGAATTTTTATTGAAAAAAAAGTTACATTTTTGTTAATGGGAGTTCCACTGGCAGACTGCTCTCCTGGGTCCTAGAGATCACCCTATCCAATGGGATACTCAGGTTGAAGACATTGAACATCAACTGTATACAGAACAGAAATAAACAACCGAACGCGAAGGAATCATTGAGTGATTTAGTATCCCTTTGCAAACTGATGTAGAAGGGACAAACAGGGTTAAAAGTTTTAAAGTTTATTTATTATTGTCACAAGTAGGCTTATATTAACACTGCAATGAAGTTACTGTGAAAATCCCCTGGTCGCCACACTCCGGCGCCTGTTCGGGTACACTGAAGGAGAATTTAGCACGGCCAATGCACCTAACCAGCACGCTTGTCTTTCAGACTGTGGGAGGAAACCGGAGCACCCGGAGGAAACTCACACAGACACGGGGAGAACGTGCAGACTCCGCACAGACAGTGACCCGAGCCGGGAATTGAACTCGGGTCCCTGGCACTGTACGGCAGCAGTGCTAACTACTGTGCCACCATGCTGCCCAGTTCATACTCATGAAAGGATTGAGAACAAGAGGGCGCAGACTTGAAGTAATTACTAATAGGAGCAAATGCAACATGAGCAGAAATGTTTTTATGCAGTGAGTGGTTAGGGTCTGGAATGTATTGCCTGAGAGTGTGGTGGAAGCAAGTTCAGTCGAAGCATTCAAAAGGGAATTAGACTGCTCCCTGAAAAGGAAGAATGGTGCAGGGCTGCGGGGAAAGTTTTTAAAGTTTATTTATTAGTGCCACAAGTAGGGTTACATTAACACTGCAATGAGGTTACTGTGAAAATCCCCCAGTTGTCACACTCGGCGCCTGTTCGGGTACACTGAGGGACAATTTAGCACGGCCAATGCACCTAACCTGCACGTCTTTTGGACTGTGAGAGGAAACCCATGCAGAGACGGGGAGAACGTGCAGACTCCGCACAGAATCGAAACCCGGTCCCTGGTGCTGTGAGGCAGCAATGCTAACCAGTGTACCTCAGGGTCAGTGGTACTAGCTGAGTTGTTCATTCAGAGATCCAGTGCAGGCACGATGGGTTGAATGGCCTTCTGCACTGTTGCAATTCTGTAATTCTCTGCTCCTGTGAATATAACAGTGATAATGCTTCTAAAGGTACATCAACGGCTGCCAAGTACAATGGGCTGCCCTGAGATCATGAACAGAGCTGGATAAATGGGAGTTTTTTCATTCCCATGGGATCTTGTATAATCACCTGTACAGGTATAGAATCCATAGAATCCCTACAGTGCAGAAGGATGCCGTTCGGCTCATTGAGCCTGCACCGACAACAATCCCACCCAGGCCCTATCCCAGTAACCCACATATTTACCCTGCCAGTTCCCCTGACACTAAGGGGCAATTTAGCATGGCCAATCCACCTAACCTACACACCTTTGGACTGTGGGAGGAAACCGGAGCACCTGGAGGAAACACATGCAGACACGGGGAGAACGTGCAAACTCCACACAGACAGTGACCCAAGCCAGGAATCACCCCCGGGTCCCTGGCGCTGTGAGGCAGCAGTGCTAACCACTGTGCCATCTTTTATGATCACCTGGACAGGCAGACTTGCTTTAAAATTTCCCAACAATATATCCTGTAACAGTAAGCCATCCTAATTTAAGGATGGATCAATGGTTTGGGATTATCTAATGGAGCTAAAATAAGCAATAGTTGCGAGTGTTTTTGATGCAGCTGGATTTTGGTGTTTACAATGTGCTGCTCAGCATGTGACAGTGAGAATGATCAGCTGGTTCTGTGATCCTCACACTCTGTTCAAAGGCAGTCATTTTTCACATCGCTGCCCCATATCTCCTGCTTCGAAAGAGCAGAAAGGAGGCCGGGCTCTGCTCACACACATGTGGCCACACGGAAAGTTCAGATCAAAGCACATGTTGGACCGGGGCCATTTTATTAGATCATGGGTGATCTGAATCTTAATTCCATTCACCTGCCTTGGTTCTGTAAACCATGGAATCTTTTCACAACAGGAGTATTTTCTAATCGATTAGAATTGAGCATTTTCACTTCAGAAAGCCTTCCTGTTAATTTTTGATTTCTACATTCTCAGAAATGATAGCTTACTTGCTTGTCTGTCCTGTCCTGGTCCCCTCACCCCGACGGTATAGTTAAGAAAGCTCACCAATGCCTCTACTTTCTCAGAAGACTAAGGAAATTTGGCATGTCAGCTACGACATTCACCAACTTTTACAGATGTACCATCTTTCTGGTTGTATCACAACTTGGATTGGCTCCTGCTCTGCCCAAGACCGCAAGGAACTACAAAGAATCGTGACTGAAGCCCAGTCCATCACGCAAACCAGCCTCCCATCCATTGACTCTGTCTACACTTCCCGCTGTCTCGGCAAAGCAGCCAGCATAATTAAAGACCCCACGCACCCCAGACATTCTCTCTCCACCTTCTTCCATCGGGAAAAAGATACAAAAGTCTGAGGTCACATACCTACCGACTCAAGAACAGCTTCTGCCCTGCTGCTATCAGACTTTTGAATGAACCTACCTCGCACTAAGTTGATCTTTCTCTACACCCTAGCTATGGCTGTACCACTACATTCTGCACTCTCTCCTTTCCTTCAAGAAGGCGAATGGAATGTTGGCCTTTATAGCGAGGGGGATAGAATATAAAAGCAGGGAGGTCTTGCTGCAACCATACAAGAAACTGGTGAGGCTGCAACTGTTGTACTCTGTGCAGTTTTGGTCCCCTTATTTGCGAAAGGATATATTGGTCTTGGAGGGAGTGCAGAGAAGGTTCACCAGGTTGATACCGGAGATGAGGGGTGTAGCTTATGAGGAGAGATTGAACAGATTGGGTCTGTACTCGTTGGAGTTTAAAAGGCTGAGGGGTGACCTTAGTGAGACATATAAGATAATGAAGGGGCTGGATAGGGTAGAGGTAGAGAGATTCTTTCCACTTAGAAGGGAAACCAGAACTAGAGGGCACAGCCTCAAAATAAGTGGGGGCCGGTTCAGAACAGAGTTGAGGGGGAACTTCTTCTCTCAGAGGGTAGTGAATCTCTGGAATTCTCTGCCCATTGAAGTGGTGGAGGCTACCTCGTTGAATATGTTTAAATCACGGGTAGATAGATTTCTGATCGATAAGGGAATTAGGGGATATGGGGAGCAGGCGGGTAAGTGGAACTGATTCGCTTCAGATCAGCCATGATCTTGTTGAATGGCAGGGCAGGCTCGAGGGGCTAGATGGCCTACTCCTGCTCCTATTTCTTATGTTCTTATGTTCTCTATGAATGGTATGCTTTGTCTGTATAGCGCGCAAGAAACTGTGCTTTTCACTGTATGCTAATACTTGTGACAATAATAAATCAAATCAAATCAAATTGTCTAAAACATTACCTCATCCCAAAGTACTTGGCAGCCAATGATGTACATTTGGAAGTGTAGCCACCATTATAATGCGGGGAATTTGGCAGCCAGTTTTCACACAGCAAGATCCCACAACAGCAATGCGATAAAAATCAGAAAAGATTTCTTTTTTCACGATGGTGTTGTTGAGGGGCATAGGGGAGAAGTAGGGAAGGAAATTGGCCATCCTTACCCGGTCTGGCTGACATGTGACTCCATACCCCCAGAAACTGCCCTCTGAAATGACCTAGCAAGCTACTCAGTTCAAGGGCAATTAAGGATGGGAAATAAACTGCAGACCTTGCCAATGACGCCATATCCCATGGACCAATAAAGAACTGGATAGTGTTAGGGTACCAGATCAGAAACACCACGGTATATTATGAACCCAGGCTAGATCCTGACAATTTTTCTATTTTGGCATTAATATGAGGATAGGAGTTTCAGTCCAGGTGCAATTCTACTGACAAACTAGGGAGCTTTTATCAAAACAACTTGCATTTAACAACACAGTTTAACTATAACAAATTAATTAGTTTAATATTTAACATTTCAACAATACTTACAACATAACAAGGTACAATTCTTAACTGCTAACTTATCTCTATTAGTTCCAATTCAAGCAATATTCCTCATAGGTTAAATTCCTCTTCAAAATAGTTCCCAAAAATCACAGGCTTATATGCTTGTACTTGTCAACAGTCCGAGAGATTTTTGAACACCTCTGGAGTGAAAAAGATCTTTTCAGAGGAGGAAGGATGGCACGGTGGCACAGTGGTTAGCACCGCTGCCTCACAGTGCCAGGGACACGGGTTTGATTCCTGGCTTGGGTCACTGTCTGTGGAGTCTGCACGTTCTCTCTGTGTCTGCATGGGTTTCCTCCAGGTGCTCTGGTTTCCTCCACAGTCTGAAAGACATGCTGAACAGGCAGCGGCGGAGTGTGGCGATTAGGAGATTTTCACAGTAACTTCATTGCAGTGTTAATGCAATCCCAGCTGCGGGTGAGGCTGAAGAATTCCGGCCACTGTTTCTAAACAGGGTAATCTAGGACTCTGATTGCTACTCCTGAAAAATACATGTCCTTTTGCAAGATAATAAAGCAGATTTTTAAAAGCTTGACTCCAGTAGTCTATGTACCCATGTGTTGTTTATGGCTCTTAAAAAAAATGACTGGAAAACTATGTTTGATTTGATTTATTATTGTCACATTAACATAGTGAAAAGTATTGTTTCTTGCGCGCTATAGAGACAAAGCATACCGTTCATAGAGAAGGAAACGAGAAAGTGCAGAATGTAGTGTTAGTCATAGATAGGGTGTAGAGAAAGATCAACTTAATGTGAGGTAGGTCCATTCAAAAGTTTGACAGCAGCAGAGAAGAAGCTGTTCTTGAGTCGGTTGGTATGTGACCTCAGACTTTTATATCTTTTTCCCGACGGAAGAAGGTGGAAGAGAGAATGTCCGGGGTGCCTGGGGTCCTTAATTATGCTGGCTGCTTTGCCGAGGCAACGGGAAGTGTAGAGAGAGTCAATGGATGGGAGGCTGGTTTGCGTGATGGATTGGGCTATATTCACGACCTTTTCTAGTGGTCTTGGGCAGAGTAGGAGCCATACCAAGCTGTGATACAATTAGAAAGCATGCTCTCTATGGTGCATCTGTGCTTTTTAACAGGGTAAGCTAGGACTCTGATTGCTAGTCCTGAAGAACAAAATGTCCTTTTGCAAGATAAGGTAATAAAGCAGATTTTAAAAAGCTAGAAAGCTCTTGACCTCAATAGACTATGTACCCATGTGTTATTTATGGCCCTTAATAGAGTGATGACTGGAAAATGATGTTTAGAAGTTAGGTTTGGCTTGAGAAGAAAGACCAACTGCTCGAGAAAATAAGACATCGGGCTTTATTATAACCCAGAGCCAGTTCACAACTGGCAGGAAATATAAGCTGCTCCCAAGTTGCTCTATCCACTAGAGTGCAGGCGTCATCGATTGTTTCACAGGTCAGTACGGAGAACCAGAACTTGGGCGACCATTTCACGATTTTACAGTTTTGGGACGACCGAGGCCACAAAATCCCACCCCATGTCTTTCTCCACTCGTGCCATTAACATATCAAAGATAAATTTTGTCTCACTGGAGAGACAAGCAACTCTCCCTGTGTCTTGGCTGCTATGCATTTCTCTAAATTGGATGATTTACTGTCTAATAAGTTAACATAGGCAAACAAGGTCAAGTGTAAAAACAAGACTGATCATTTTGAGGACACAATCTTTCTGTTTCCCATAACCACTGATTTTTAACCTATAGTGGAATTCCCCTAATTTTGTTTTTTTGCTTGGTGGCTGTACATGTGTGTGTGTGTGTGTGTGTGTGTGTGTGCGTGCATGCGTGTGTGTAAATGTGTCTGTGTGTAACTTAGTGTATCGTGAAAGAAAAATTAGTATACTTTCATATCCCGCACTGTATGTCAATAAGCTTTGTCTTTCTATTTGGTAAGACTGTTTTTAAATAATAAACTATTAAGTATGTTGTTCATTGAGAGAAGTCTGGTTAAAGTCCCTTTTTATTCTGGGTAACAGGAACAAAGGTAAATGATTTGGTGAGTGAATCAAACTTTGAAACTACTGGTGCGATGCATGGAGTAGTGGGGTGAGATAAACTGTACACACCTGTCATTCGAGACATAACAGTGTTCTAACAACAGAGAGAGAGCTCGTCAAGAGTAAAATGTGCCACATGTTTGCTCAATGCAGTAATGAGTGACTCCATAGTAATATGGTTTCCTTACAAGATGTACGTGGGTTGCTATTAGAGCCAATGATGACATCTTTTGACAAGGCTGCCTGTATCCTCAGAATGTTCCAGACAAATGATTCAGTGCAATGCCTATTTTAAGAAGCAGGGCTGGAATTTTACCACCCGCCACAGGAATCGGAGCGGGCGAGGGGCAGAAAGGTCCGTTGACCTCAGGCGGGATTTTACAGTTTTGGGACGAGTGAGGCCGTAAATTCCCGCTGCATGCCATTAATATAATCAAAGATAAATTTTGTCTCACTGGATAGACAAGCATGAAAAGAGGAAGGAGAATTCCCTCCCTGTGTCCTGGGCCGCACGGTACCAGGTAAAGCCTCCATGTCCTTCTGGTAGGGCGGCGACCAGAACTGGACGCAGTACTCCAAATGTGGCCTAACCAGCGTTCTATACAGATGCATCATCAGACTCCAGCTTTCATACTCTATACCCTGTCCTATAAAGGCAAGCATACCATATGCCTTCTTCACCACCTTCTCCACCTGTGCTGCCACCTTCAAAGGATTTGTGGACTTGCACACCTAGGTCCCTCTGTGTTTCTATACTCTTGATGGCTCTGCCATTTATTGTATAACTCCTCCCTACATTATTTCTTCCAAAAAATGCATCACTTCGCATTTATCTGGATTAAATTCCATCTGCCACCTCTCTGCCCAATTTTCCAGCCTATCTATATCCTGCTGTATTGCCCGACAATGCTCATCGCTATCTGCAAGTCCAGCCATCTTTGTGTCATCTGCAAAGTTGCTGATAACACCAGTTACACCTTCTTCCAAATCATTTATATATATCACAAATAGCAGAGGTCCCAGTACAGAGCCCTGCGGAACACCACTGGTCACAGACCTCTAGCTGGAAAAAGACCCTTCGACCGCTACCCTCTGTCTCCTATGGCCAAGCCAGTTCTCCACCAATCTAGACACTTCTCCTTGTATCCCATGAGCCTTAACCTTCTTGACCAACCTGCCATGTGGGACTTTGTCAAATGCCTTACTAAAATCCATGTAGACAACATCCACGGCCCTTCCTTCGTCAACCATTTTTGTCACTTCCTCAAAAAACTCCACCAAATTTGTAAGGCACGACCTCCCTCTTACAAAACCATGCTGTCTGTCACTAATGAGATTGTTCCGTTCTAAATGCACAAACATCCTGTCTCTAAGAATCCTCTCCAACAACTTCCCTACCACAGACATCAAGCTCACCGGCCTATAATTTCCCAGGTTATCCCTGCTACCCTTCTTAAACAACGGGACCACATTAGCTATCCTCCAATCCTCAGGGACCTCACCTGTGTCCAAAGAAGTGACAAAGATTTCCGTCAGAGGCCCAGCAATTTCATCTCTCGTCTCCCCGAGCAGTCAAGGATAGATGCTATCAGGCCCTGGGGCTTTGTCAGTTTTAATGTTCCCTAATAAACCTAACACTTCCTCCCTTGTAATGGAGATTTTCTCTAACGGGTCAACACCTCCCTCCGAGACACTCCCGGTTAACATGTCCCTCTCCTTCATGAATACCGATGCAAAGTATTCATTTAGGATCTCCCCTATTCCCTTGGGTTCAAAGCATAATTCCCCTCCTTTGTCCCGGAGAGGTCCAATTTTCTCCCTGACAACTCTTTTGTTCCTAATGAATAGATTGCCTCAGGATTCTCCTTAATCCTGCCTGCCAAGAACATCTCGTGACCTCTTTTTGCCCTTCTAACTCCCCGTTTGAGTTCTTTCCTACTCTCTGTATTCCTCCAGAGCTCCATCGGTTTTCAGTTGCCTGGACTTAATATATGCCTCCCTTTTCATTTTAATCATATCCTCAATTTCCCTGGTTATCCACGGCTCTCGAATCCTACCTTTCCTTTTTACAGGCACATGCCTATCCTGCAGCCTTATCAATTGTTCCTTAAAAGACTCCCACATGCCAGACGTGGACTTACCCTCGAACATCCTCTCCCAATCAACGTCCACTAATTCCTGCCTAACCCAGCTATAGTTAGCCTTCCCCCAATTTAGCACCCTGCCTGTAGGACAGCACTCATCCTTGTCCATTACTATCCTAAAATTAACATGGATGCATGTCTGTTTTTGAAAGGACACCTTTCACAAAAGTAAGCTGATTGACATGGGCAGTCATTTAGCCTACAACTGAGCAACCTGATGATGCTCGATTGGTATAAACTTCACTATTAAACTAAAAACATCCAAAGAAATTAACAAGGCCTTGAAGATATCTTTGAGATTTTTCAGTTCTGCTGAAGATAGGATCCAAGAGATTAACACTCAAACAAAAAACAACAAATTTAGGTAGTAAGGATCTTCAATGCCAGTTGGAAAAAATGTGGTCTTTTATTTCCAAATTGGTTCATCTCCCAAGGGTCTTCTCAGTAAGAAGTCTCACAACACCAAGTTAAAGTCCAACAGGTTTATTTGGAATCATGAACTTTCAGAGCACTGCTCCTTCATCAGGTGAGTGGTGATTCCAAATAATTGTTGGACTTTAACCTGGTGTTGAGAGACTTCTTACTGTGCCCACCCCAGTCCAACGCCAGCATCTCCACATTATGGTTCTTCTCAGACTCCAGAGAAAGAACTTGTCTCCAACGGTATCAACCAACAAATATTTCCAAACTCTCAGAAATTAAGCTAAACTCAAATCTTTGAAGTAGAAAAGTTTGAGAAATATTGTCACTAGCTTTGTCTTTTGGGAGCCCTGTTTTTGATAGAAATGCAATTAACAGCAGAAATGCTGTTTTTATAGAGAAAAGCACCAACAAGATACAAACCATTAGGATCAGGGGTCAGATGCATGAAACAATTTTTTAAATGCCATTGTAGTAACCAAGTAGTTTTATTGTACTATTTGAACCATCATAAATGGTAAGCAATTGCATCAGCATTTTAATGAAATGCACCAGTAAACTGGCTGGACACAATACCTGGAAATATTAATTCAATTTGCTACTGAAATATCACCCTTTTGTACCAGAACACACGGGTACACGCTGGGCTCCAAAGGATAATTAATGTGTCATGTTCCGCTTGAAGGCTCATACCTTTTAAATCTATAACGAACCACAAACACCTGATGCCCAACACATAACTGACAAGAAGGAACATGAACTCACCTTCCCACTGTGAACTCGGCTATTTAAATCATAACCAACCCAAATAAAAATAGGCTAAATAAAACAGGTTCAGTCACTGAAACACATGAAAAAATTGTCCCTTTGTGCTCTAACAATGAAAGGAACAGATAAGCTTATAAAAGCAAAATACACCGATATTGGAAATCTTATAAAAACAGAAAATGCTGGAAATACTCAGCAGGTCTGACAGCGTCTGTGGAGCGAGGAACAGTGTTAACGTTTCAGGCCAATGCATTTATTCTGATGTAGTGTTAAGAAACTGACCCCCTGAGGGTTTTGCCTCTGATTCACTGCTGCCTTTTACAAAAAAAACTTTGTTCGTGTTCAACAAACATTCATAATTTCTAAGTAAGATACAAGTCCATTTTCATAGAATAGGCAGTTAATCCATTGCTCGTCAAAATGGATTGTTCTTCAATCATTTTGTACTGGGAGTTAAGTTGGGGGGTCACACTGAATATTTTTAACAAATATCGTAGCATGACTGCGCGGTCTAAGGCGCTGGATTAAGGCTCCAGTCTCTGCGGAGGCGTGGGTTCAAATCCCACCTCTGTCAAAATTTCTAAGGGCAGCACGGTAGCAGAGTGGTTAGCACTGCTGCCTCTCAGCGCCAGGGACCCGGGTTAGATTCCCAGCTCGGGTCACTGAATGGAGTTTGCACGTTCTCCCCCATGTCTGCATGGGTTTCCTCCGGGTGCTCTGGTTTCCTCCCACAGCCCAAAGATGTGCGGGTTAGGTGGTTTGGCCGTGCTAAATTGCCCCTTAATATCAGGGGGACTAGCTAGGGTAAATACATGGGATTATGGGGATAGGGCCTGGGTGGGATTGCGGTCAGTGCAGACTCGATGGGCCGAATGGCCTCCTTCTGCACTGTAGAATTCTATGATATCTATGATAACAAATGGACTGGGGCATGCTTCTCCAGAGAAGAAAGCTGAGGGGTAAATTGATAGAGATCTTTGAAGATTATGAAAGGGCTTTCGACAGTATAGTTAGAGAAGATAACTCCAACTGGGGCAGAGTTCAAAACTAGAAACTTTCAATGTCAGATTAACACTAATAAATCCAATTGGGAATTCAGGAACAACTTATTTTATCCAAGAAGCAGTCAGAATGTGGAACTCACTACCACAATAACTGGTGGAGGCGAATGCCATAGATGAATTTAAGAGGGAAAACTAGAAAGAGGTAAGGGATAGAAGGATGTGTGGAAGGGGGAAAAGAGGCGGCACATCCACAAGAGGAGCACAAACAGTTCGAGACAAGTTGGCTTTAATGGCTCGTTTCTTCTGCTGCAAATATTAGGTAACACTGACTCTAAAATCATGAATGTGGCACAAATGCAATTTTTTAAAAAGACACAAAAATGAAAGAATTTGCTGCTACAAAGAACTTACAGCACTGGAAAAAGAATAAGCAAATTGGTATCTATAAACATAACTTTTACAACAGCTTGGCGACGCACATTCGAGTGTTCTGGTCCGGTGGCACAGTGGTTAGCACTGCTGCCTCACAGCACCAGGGACCCGGGTTCGATTCCTGGCTTGGATCACTGTCTGTGTGTCATGTTCTCCCCGTGTCTGCTCCGGACATGCTGGTTAGGTGCATTGGCCGTGCTAAATTCTCCCTCAGTGTACCCGAACAGGCGCCAGAGTGTGGCGACTGGGGGATTTTCACAGTAACCTCATTGCAGCGTTAATATAAGCCGACTTGTGACACCAATAAATAAACTTTAAAATAAAGCTTTAAATTGATCTTATCTGAACATGTTCACCCTCCCCTCAACTCCTTGCTGAATTACAATTACACAGTGCCATTTATCCTCTGGGACCGCAAGTAAGGATTAAGCTTTGATGCTGAGCTTTAGCAGGAAGAACCACAGCCTTGCCAAGTCTCAGCCTTGCTCAAGCCCACACCTGAAGCAAGACGTTTTGGTTAGTGATCAGCAGTGAAAGTAATGGCTGCTGACAGATCGATCTGATCCCAGCCCTCTGCTGTTGCAAAGCTCTAGATAGTCATTCAGAGCAACAAGGGATAAGATCACTGATCTTGTGTTCAATGCATTTCTGATGTGAACACAGAATTTAATACTCCTCAACAAGCTACTGCTCCACCATTGTGTGAAGAAGTGAGCTGAGAAGTAATTGGAAGAACAGTCTCTGGGGTAACTCATACAAAAGAAAATGCTGCAGATGCTGGAAATCTGAAATAAAAATAGACAGTGCAGGAGATATTCATCAGGTCTTTAGGCATCTTGGAGAGCAAAACGGAGTTAACATTCCAGATCAATGGACTTTTTTTCAAAATCAGAAGTGGTTTTTACCCTTCCATCTGCAACTTCCCCTGCCTCTATACATCTGCAACATCTTGTACTTTATCCAGAAGGTAACCAACCTGAAAGTGTTCACTGTTTCTTTCTCCATAGATGCTGCCTGACCCAGTATTTCCTGTTTGTAATAACTCGAATCACCAGAACATGTTCCAAATGCGGTCTGCTGCAGCACCTTAAAAGATTGTGAGCATTGCCACCCATAGTTATTTTTAGCTCAGTTGAAAAACAATATTATGCCAGAGCAAGACGTGGTGAATACTGTTAATATTTCACAAAATACAGCTAAGAAAAAAACCCCTTCCTTTGCAAGCAGTCAAAAACGATCGCATTTCATCTTCAGCAGGTTATTCACAAAGTCACAACCATTTTGTGCAGCATCGAGTAAAAGGTTAAACAGCCGCCCTACAAGTCAAATATATCATTTCACCCACAAATGAATTACTAAAGAGAAAACATTTATATACAACCAAGATTTTAAGGAAACAGTCATTGTAAATTTCCCCTCATAACTGTACATCTCTGAATGTAGATTGCAGGTGCTTGTTAAGTCCAATTAGCAGCATGTAAAGTTGAGGCCTTTTACGTAACGATGCAACCACAAACAGCAGAAAGCAAAATATTGCCTTTCTCACGACAAAGATTGCATAACCACGGCCTTGCTGTTCATCAAAGTCCTGCAGATATCCAAATTACGACCAGTTGCTGTTAAATTGCTACGCAACACTTTGGCTTCTCTTTTGGTGTTGGTGAATTTAACTCTAAACTAGGGCCAGTCACAAAAAAAATCAAAAATCACACTACTGTAATGAAATTCTTTAAACACAAATCGGAGATTTTGTTTCCTCTGGTACGAAATAGCCATACACAAAAAAGATGAAAGGTCACGGTCCACTGGTGGTAATGGTTGATGGACAGACCGGTGAGCGCTCTCTTCCCTTTCCTGAGATTCTTTCCGCTGTGAAAAATGAAGTCCTGTTTAGACAAGGTCTCCGTCAGTTTGATAGTCATTATTTTGGATGGTTATTCCGGATCCAAACGTGGCAGCACAGGAAGGATAAGATTTCCAAACGCAGAGTCCTGAGTAATGAAATATCCTGATGAATGCGTGTGTGCATGCTGAGAAACAAAGAACAAATGAGAAAATACCAGTTAGTCCAAATGAAATATAAAATTAAGTACAGGGCTCAATTTATTCCCAAGAAAACTAACGTGCGCTCAGTGCGAAAGAAAACCAAAGGGTTATTTACAAAAAGTAAGCTAAGGAGATCAGCGCAGGTATTGAAACAGCAATGCATCACCAAAATTTTGAATGTCTCCAATAGAGAAAATATGACCAATCCAAAGTGAAATACACAGACCCTAATTCAGGTAAATGAATAAGCTAATGAGTTTATAGCTGCAACAGCTTTTTAAAAATATAGCTGCATCTTTCTGAAATGTCACCAAATACTTTACACAATTAACTAGTACAAGTGTAGTGACTGTTGCTCTGTGGGCAAACTCAGAAGCTGCTCTGTACTAGCAACGGAGATGATCAAGTTGCTTCAAAGTAGTATGGAAGAGATGCTTTTTTTTTTTAACAACCTCAAGTTCTCGCGTGAAAACTAACAAATGGGGGCTCAAATGAACACCAATAATCAGAGCAATGCATGGAAATGCAGATCAACTGACCACAACTCAAAATCTTTAAGTTTCAGACTCACTCCATAGTTATTAAAATGTCTTTAGCACTTGAGCAAAGAACAAATGAAAAACAAAGAAGGGTTAAAAGCATGTTAAATATATGTTGGTTTGTCTGTGCTGTTGCATCCCATGAAGAAAGAATAAAAAGCAGACCACCTGGCAATCATTTCTTAAATGTAGAAAAGTTGGCTCATTACAAGAGTTACAGATTGATTAGTTTTAAATGCTCCTAGCAAAGAACAGGTTTGATTGCTACTTTCGAAAGAGGTGAATCTAGGCTAATGACTGCTTTGGTATAGTTCTGTTCGGAATCTTTGTGAATGCAGCAAGTGGTGTTTTCTCACAGCTCTCTGTATCGTCTACCAGTTGAGACTAATCTACTCTGAAATCACAGAAAGCTGGCCTTAGGGCAACTATCCTCCCTTCTTATGGAATGTCACTCATTGGCAACAGAGGGGCACAGAGGAAAATCTGCAGCCCCACATATTGATGCAAGCACACTGACGCTGTAATATATTACACGCCACGGCCCTGACAGGAAGGCATACCTCTTGACGTGGGTGCCACAGCAGGAGATAGACAGATTATTGGCATTATGTGTATTCTTAGGAATGTCGTTGTATTGGTCTGTGGTAATTATATTGTAACCCTGCAAGTTGCATTCATAGCACTGCAAGCATGTTTCTGATGTAGGACAGGCACGGTAACGTTTTAAACTTTGATCAATATATTTTCCATTCTTTAATTGTGTTATTTTCATAATTCCCAATGTTGCAAGATGGGCGGCACGGTGGTACACCCAGCTTGGGTCATTATCTGTGTGGAGTCTGCACGTTCTTCCCGTGTCTGCGTGGGTTTCCTCCAGGTGCTCCGGTTTCCTCCCAGAGTCCGAAAGACGCGCTGGTTAGTTTAGTTTATTTATTAGTGTCACAAGTAGGCTTACATTAACACTGCAATGAAGTTACTGTGAAAATCCCCTAGTTGCCACACTCCAGCGCCTGTTTGGGTACATTGAGGGAGAATTTAGCATGGCTAATCCACCCAACCAGCACAGCTTTCGGACTGTTGGAGGAAACCGGAACACTCGGAGAAAACCCACGCAGACACGAAGAGAACGTGCAGACTCCACACAGACAGTGGCCCAAGCTGGGAATCGAACCTGGGTCCCTGGTGCTGTGAGGCAGCAGTGCTAACCACTGTGCCACCGTGCCGCCCAGTTCGGTGCACTGGCCATGCTAAATTCTCGTCCAGTGTACCTAAAACAGGCACCGGAGTGTGGCGACTAGGGGATTTTCACAGTAACTTCATTGCAGTGTGAATGTAAGCCTACTTGTGACACTAATAAATAAAATTTTAAAAATCCCTGCCTTCCTTACGAGCTAAAAACAAACAAAATGCTATCTTTGCACACATAAAAGCTAAAAGCCAGCTACCAATAAAACCCTGGGTGTAGCCAATCTTTGAATATCTTTTCTGTTCCCATCACTAGTCCTATAATTTTTCCACTTTCCCCAGGCAAAACTACCAAAATATTTTGTGACTGTAAATGTGTCATCTAATTGTGTGAATAGCTTTTAAATAACTTCAAAAAAATAATCTTTGAAATGTTAATTTACACATGTTTGATCTAAGTTTTCTTGTGAATAAAATGTTTCTTTTATGATATCAAAGTTCCATACCATTTAAAATGCAAACTTTGTGACTCACATGCAACGTAACCACATATATACTTGATGAGCTTAATAGAGGGAGATGGTGCAAAGGCATGAGTGTACTAGGTAAATTCACAATGGAACAAAATGTCAATTCAATGACTAACGAGAGAGAGAGAGAGAGAATATCATTCCCAAATCGTGAGCACTGATGTTTAGAATACCTGCAAGGCCGCTTTCTGTTGTGCTGCTATGTGCTGTTGCTCAGCATGGTCCCGAAAATCTTTAGCAAAAGCAGGTCTTGATAAAGGAATACTGTGAAGAAGCAATGCAAAAAAAGTTTACTCACCCAATCTTTTCAGTTGTCCAAGTGTGCCTTTATACAGTTTATACATAGTTGCTCGATGTTAAACACTGAATCAAAAAGCCTACTAATTGTAGGCTTCATAGGGACATAAGAAACAGGTGGAGTAGGACGGATGGCCCACTAAGATTGTTCCTCTACCTCCATCTGATAAAATCATCACCAATCATCTACTTCAAATCCACTTTCCATTCCCAATTCCCATATCTCTTCAATTTCCTCAGTATGCAAAATAAATCTATTGATCTCTGACTGGAATAAGTTTAACAATTGAGCACCTACAGCTCAGATAGAAAATTCCAAAAATTCATAACCTTCCGAGTGAAGACATTGCTCATTACTCTGCACCCAAGATCTAAATATCTTTTCCATTCTTTAATTAGTGGTGTTATTTTCATAATCATAATTCTCAATTTTGCAAGATGGGCGGCACGGTGGTTAGCACTGCTGCCTCACAAGATCCCTTTAGTCAAAGGCTGAACCCTTGTTCTAGATTCCCCAGCCAGCAAAGCATTTTTCCAGCATTTACCTTCTCAAGCTCCTTACAACCTGTGGTTGTATCACAGCTTGGTATGGCTCCTGCTCTGCCCAAGACCACAAGGAACTACAAAAGGTCATGAACGAAGCCCAATCCATCACGCAAACCAGCCTCCCATCCATCGACTCTGTCTACACTTCCCGCTGCCTCGGCAAAGCAGCCAGCATAATCAAGAACCCCGCGCACCCCGGACATTCTCTCTTCCACCTTCTTCCGTCAGGAAAAAGATACAAAAGTCTGAGGTCACGTTCCAACCGACTCAAGAACAGCTTCTTCCCTGCTGTGTCAGATTTTTGAATGGCCTTACCTTGCATTAAGTTGAGCTTTCTCTACACCCTAGCTACGACTGTAACACTACATTCTGCACTCTCTCCTTTCCTTCTCTATGAACGGTATGTTTTGTCTGTATTGCGCGCAAGAAACAATACTTTTCATTGTATGTTAATACATGTGGCAATACTAAATCAAGTCAAAAGAATTTTATTTTGAGAGACTGCCTCTCGTTTTACTAAACTCCAGAAAATATTGGCCTATAAAATCTGCTCTACTTCCATTTATTGCTAAGAACCTGAACCTAATATTGTCATCCTGATGGAGATACAAAAGCTTCATTTAACTGGTGCGTCGTGGGTGGCACAGTGGCAAGCACTGCTGCCTCACAGCGGTAGGGACCCGGGTTCAATTCCCAGCTTGGCTCACTGTCTGTGCGTTCTCCCCATGTCTGCGTGGGTTTCCTCCGGGTGCTCCGGTTCGAGTCTGGAGGAGCTCTGACGACAGGTCATCCAGACTCAAAATGTCAGCTTTATTCTCTCTCCACAGATGCTGTCAGACCTGTTGAGATTTTCCTGTATCTTTTCAAACCTTGTACCGTGTTTACTATATAACTGGAGATGGAAAAGTTGAACATTTCTGAAATAACGTGAGCATTCTTGAGATTATTACCGAGAAAAAGAGTTGCTAAGTGAGCTAGCTATCATTTCTCAGCCATTCAGCCTTCAGCTCACTTTGAAATATACTACACATTTTCCACGACCATGCGTAGTCATGCAAAAAGTCTTGCAAGAAAGATCTGGGTATACTATACCTGGCTCCAGGGTTGTTCATTGATGACTGATTCTGCATTATCAACTTTTTCTTCTCCTGTTTGAGTTCTGCCAGGATAGCAGCACGGTTTTTGTTCTGAATGTCTTAAAAACAAATTGAAATTTGAGTGTGCAAAGCATGAAGAAACACAGTAAATTGGATAGGACACTGGAGATGAGAAGCCACCTCTGCGCCCTCCATGTTTAGGGGCAACATAGCTGTGCTGATTGGGATAAATTCAGAACAGATTCAGCAGCTTAAGACTGGAGGTTCATGAGACGGTCTGGGGCCATCAACACCAGCCAAATTACACTCCACCACAATCTGTAACCTCATGGCCTAGCTCATCTATCACTACAATTACCATCAAACCAGTGGACCAACCCTGGTTCAGTGAGTGTAGAAAGAGTAGGCCGAAAGCAGCAAAAGGCACAACTGAAAATGAGATGTGAACCTAGTGAAGCCAGGACCACCTGTATGCTAAACAGCAGAAGCAGAGTGCTAGGCAGAACAAAGAGCACCCCAAACAACAGATCAGATCACAGCTCCGCGGTCCTGTCACAAACAGTCAGAAACGGGGGGCAGAAAAGAAAGAGTGGGGACAAATTAAACAAATTCATTGCTCACAGTTACCCATCCCTCCTTGATTTTTGAAGAATACAGCATACAAAAGCAGAGTCCAGATTCACCAAAAACATTGCAATTGCGGTC
Organism: Mustelus asterias; assembly: GCF_964213995.1. Lineage (NCBI taxonomy): Eukaryota > Metazoa > Chordata > Chondrichthyes > Carcharhiniformes > Triakidae > Mustelus > Mustelus asterias. Next base: position 8,992,582 of record NC_135806.1, read on the forward strand.
AAGTTATTCACCTAGAGAAAAGAATTAGCAGGACAGACCTTCATTGCTTATGGATGAGAACGAAATGCACAAACCTTTTGAAAGGGTTTCTTTGTTCCCGATTTTCGTTATTCTTAAAATAAAATGACATCGCTGTACATTACAAAAAATAATATGCAAAACTGCCAGTTATCCTCCAGTATCATGAGCAAATGGCCATTTTTGATGTGTAAGGCCATAAGTGAATATCAGCAGGTTATTTGATCAGGTCATCACAATGGAGACAGATTCCATCGTCATCCAAAATCTACAAATGAATACTTCCAACTGAGACTGATGGATGGCAATCAAGCAATGAAATCCTGAGTGGATTGTCCTTTTCCTAGCTAGGGTGCAGAGGTTGCTGGCCACACTCTAATAACCATCCTGCTCAAAAATCATCCACCCCAGCATAGTATCCATAAGCATCTTGCACAAGATTTTGAAATGCAGTTAATGACTATTCAACTGGATAGAAGAAAAAAGCCCCGCTTACATCTGTGTGTGCTGGTGTCACAATAATTTGCTTGTAAGATGCAATGGCAGGTTAAAGTAGCTTCCAGAAATATGGTGGATGGCACACTGGTTCGCACTGCGGCCTCTCAGCGCCAGGGACCCAGGTTCAATTCCGGCCTTGAGGGATTGCCTGTGTAGAGTTTGCACCTTCTCCCCATGTCTGCTTGGGTTTCCTCCGGGTGCTCCGGTTTCCTCCCACAGTCCAAAGGTGAGCAGGTTAGATAGATTGGCCGTGCTAAATTGCCTCTTAGTCTAAAAGACGTGTAGGTTAGGTGGATTAGCCATGGTAAATGCATAGAGCTATGGGGATAGGGCAGAGAGGACGGCCTGGGCAGGATGCTCTTTCGGAGAGTTGGTGCAGACTCGATGGGCTGGATGGCCTCTTTGCGTACTGGAGGGATTTTATGGTTGTAAATGTGATAGAGAAATTTATATCAAAATTATAGAAATAGAAAGCTGTATATTGCACAGATTCACTTCACTTTTTAGATTTATTCCTCTCGCTGCATAATTAATTCCACATTTCAGCTCTTCCACAATGTTGGTTTTCTGCATTTGCCCTTGGCTGTCATTAGGCAATCTGATTTGAATTTACACAGGATGCTGATTGCTCTGGACAACTAAACTGTCATTCATAGATGAGCAGAAATTTGTCTGGCTCAGATGCAGTCAGAAAATAAATTGCTATCACTTTCAAAATACCATTTAATTTAGTATTCAAGTCACAGTTTTTTCAAAATTTAAAAGCAGGTTTCTCAAAAAGCTGGGCTTAGTATTTTAGCAAGCACATCGCATGAAAAAAATAATGGGAGCATGGGGACAGGTAGTTAACCACAATGCCTAGATTCATACATAAAGTTCCTTTGTTCCCAGTGGAAAACAGGAACAAAGCCAAGGGGAAAGGACACCTTTTTGCTTGATGTGCTGAATGGTTTTAGAATACTAATTAGGTAAAATGTAAATACATTTGAACCAATGGTCACAATAACTGCTGGTGCTATAGCATGGCAGGATAGCCATTCAGCACCTTCCTGCCCAACATCCCTGTACCACAAAGGCAACAACATGTATGCGCGTATACAGAAGTTTCTGGGAACAGTCTGCATCTATCTGTAAACTGTCTGCCAGATCACGTCAGGTGTCAGATATTCATATTTGCAAATTTCTTGCAATGTTATTTCTTCATTGTTTTAAAAAAATAGTAATTTTTGCCTAATACTTGGGAAATGCTGAGGTCCAACATGAGGAGTGTGGGGAGGTACTAGCAGAAACATACAAAAACAAATCAAGCACAAAGAATCAGCAAAATCTCCCAATTAAAGGGAAAATGGTGGAACAGACACACACACCTAGGCCATTCCCTCAACCACTCCACATGACAGCCATTTCCATATTCTCACCAATCTCTAGGTTAAGAAGTTTCTCCTGAATTCCCCATCAGGGTCTACCCCTTTTAGTGGGCATCTATGTTTCTCACTAGTGCTTTGAGATGTCTACGAAAAGTGTTACTTTAATGCAAGTCGTTTTCTTTTAATCAAATCGTAACATAACACAAAGTAAAATTTTTTAAAACTACAAAAAACTACAAGGAAATAATTGGACATACCCATACATCTCTAATCATTTAAATATCTCTAACAATGCTTTTCACTGCAGGTCTGTATCTGAGAAGTCAGAGCCTCAAATTCACACAGGTTTTCAGGTGTATCGCACAACAGGGTATTAAGCAAGGGCTTCCAGAGTATACCAATATTTCTAGAAACGTTTGACAGAACGATCAACCATGTGAAGTGTTTTATCGTAGATGAGGGCCTCTGCCTGGCTAAGGCTGACTGCCAACTAGTTTAGGATTTCTCCTGGAGGGCAATGAGCCCAAACAAATCCCCTTTCACCCTAACTCTATTCTTTCTTTCCTTATCAAGTTAAGTCTTCACTCACATCCATGGTTCTTCTGATGCCTTCTGACACTTTTCCAATTTCAGATTTTCTGGCCCCCAGTTTTCACTGTGGGCATGCAGCCTCTGTATTGCTTAGGCCTGCGACAGAAAGGCTCTTGCTTAAAAGAGTGGCTCAATAGTGATTCCTGGCTTGGGTCATCCTCTGTTTTTGGAGCTTGCATGTTCTCCCCATGTCTGCGTGGGTTTCCTCTGGCTGCTCCAGTTTCCTCCCGCAATCTAAAAGACTAGATAGGTGCACTGGCCATGCTAAATTCTCCCTCAGTGTACCTGAACTGACGCTGGCTGGAATGTGGCGACTGGGGGATTTTCACAGTGACTTCATTGCAGTGTTAATGTAAGCTCACTTGTGATTAATAAACTTACAATAATTTCCAATCCAGCCCCAGCCTTCACTACCTGGCAGAACCAGTTCTCACCTTGAACGAGTTCTCTTAAGCCACACATCCATCATAGGAAAACCATCATTAAGGATTCTGCCAACCACAACCCCCCCACCCTATGCTGTCCTCTTTCTCAGCCACACTCAATGGTGTCAGCATGACAACCTGCTCACTTATCATTCAGAAAATCATTAACTATTCTTCCAATTTTGACCTGTTCTTCACCTTTATAAGATCCAATTAGTTACATGTCACTGAGCCGTCCCTCCTCTGACTCATTTCTAGCTTCAGATCCAAAGAAAACATTTATTCTATCTACATAACTGAACTTGAAGGGAGGTTAGAATGAGGTTGTCACAAACATCCATCGGAAGTGAAATAACTTCCAGAACTATCTATATTATGCTTTTCCCCCACTAGTTTGCTGTGAAAATTCCAAACCTTTCACTATGGTATTTTCTTGGATCATTCCCTTTCTCATACCATGTTTGACATGCCCCTTATCCTCTCATCCAAGGATTCTGCTTCGTTGTTGTCAACAGAGCCCTTGGCTGGGTCCACTCATTTCCCAATGTCTCTTCCAGATGGGGAAATTCCTCGTGGATCACTTTTGCACCACCTCAAATTCCATCTCACCTTTTTGTGCAAAGATAAAACAGCTGTTTATTTACATCCTCACACCCAGCAGTCAGGGGGGTCAACCATTTTAATCCTCTCCAATCTAGTATATGCATAGCTCATAGTGTAACCTCCTCTACACTGTGGAGGTCACATGGAGATTACATGACCACTTTGCCCATATTGTGTCCACAAGTCCCATGTGATCCTCCCCCGAGTTGGATTTGGAAGGACACTTTAAACAAGAGATTCTTTATGCCTTTCTCAATGCACAGAATGTGTAGTTAGTGTCACGTACATAGCCTCTACAAACTGCATTTCAAAAATCAAGCAAAGGGATTCACTGTAAACCCATTACAGGAATCTCTAAAAAGGTCAAAAAAGAAATGTAAAGCACCGTCAGGAAATGGTAAGAAGTTGTTTCATAATCATCATTGCTTAGATGGCCAATTTCTAATCAAGCCCATGGATCAGATTACCTTCTTTCAAGTTCAGTTATGTCGATAGAATAAAGAATGTTTCCTTTGAATCTGACAGAGGAACAGGTGCACATTCTCAAAACCGGCTGCCAAAAAAACAGATGTGTTGTAAAACATGAATGTGCCATGCATTTTTGTGTTTTACTCAATTGAAATCAGCTAACCTGGACAGTTCAGTTAGGTGTTACAAAGCGCTGGACTTTTCATCTGCGTCACCATTTGCAGTCTATTGCTGCCCTCTAAGCAACCTTTGACCCCCACCCAACTCAGACTGACCTGAACTGCCCCCTGCCCAAAGAGCCTGATCTGAAACCCAGCAAAATCTAAAATTTGGTGCAACCTAGTTTTGAGAGAGTGTATTGTATTCAAAATCATGAGGGTCTGGATAAAGTAGATAGAGAGAAACTTCCTATTGGTGGAAGGATCAAAAACGAGAGGGTTCAGATTTAAGGTAATTGAGAAAGGAAGTAATGGGAACATGAGGAAAACCACTCACTGTGAAAAGCTTTACCATCGGGAATGAATTGCCCGAGAGGGTGATGGAGGCAGTTTCAATCAAGGCTTTAAAGAGGAAACTAAATTATGCAAAAAGGAAGAATGTACAGGATTACAGAAAGTGGAGGAATGGGACTAGGTCAACTGCTCATTCGGAGAGTCAGTGCAGACATGATGGGCCGAATAGCCTCTTTCTGTGCAGTAACATTGTGACTGACGGTCAGCTACTTCACACAAAGGACGTTCAGGAGGTAAGAGACCCTCAACCAGCTCATGACCATCTCTCTTTGATAGGGAATCAAAACCAAAGCAAGTATATTCTTCCTGCATGCATGGTGTGTGGTGCAGTGAGAGGGGGAAAAATCTTTTAAACATGTTTTAAAAATGTGTAGCTACATTTTGTTCCCTTTTGAGCGGTAGAGGGGTTGAGGGTTAATGATACTGATGAAATCAATTAGCTCTTGCTTGGAAATTCATTACGCTTTTGCAATTTGTTAATTAATATCACCAAATTATTGCCACATCAATTAGGAAATGAAAACAGCAGCTCGGAATAATTGTTAAAGGGACACTGTCATCATAAGGTGGCAAAGGTTGGTCATGGCCGTTTCGAACAACAAGCTGTGACCATTAGCAGTGATAATGCTGAAGAAAGTGACACAACTATATAGCATATAAAAAGCTCAGAGGTGGTTCTAAGGAAATAAAACAGTGGAGTACACTCAGTCTAACACATAGGGTACTATCAAAGAAGGGTTTATTTGGTGATAACTATAGTAAGTGCAAGTTTCGAGTAATAGGTGTGAAGCAGCTTTAGAGGTTTTTAAAACAAAAGTAATTTGGTATCAGACTTCCCAGGAGCATTCTTTTAAATGTTTAATTGAACAGAATTAGGCTAACATCGCCTTCCCTAAAGTAGGCTCAGCCCAAACTCTTTGCACTTACTGAAAGTTCCACGATGAGGACAGTTTTAGATGTTAGCCCACCTAGATGTATTTCAGTCATCTGTCACTGCCTTCAGTTGTGAAGTTTAATTTTATCCATTATAATGATCCAACGTCATAATATTGATATTGCCACAAATATGGTGCTGTGGTACATAACTCTTCTAATAAAGTTTTTGTTTCTCCAGCACAAACACCAACAAAATGGGCTTTTTATACACGACTGCTTCTCCATTGCTCATAGATTCCTTTAACTGATCAAGACAAATATAGCCTTTCAAAACAGACTATAAAAAATGTGAATACTGTAAGCTTAGCCTAAATACATCTTCAGAGATTTTCCACTAATTGCGAGACAAGATCACCACCACCTACTGGAAATTCTGATAACAGTGTGATAAGGTACGCTATTTAAAAACTATACACAGATTACACACATTCCTCTGCAGTACACCACAAAATAGATTTTGTTGCGTGAAAATAGATCCTCTAGTTTCTAGTCAAATAAAAGGGTAGAAAGAAAGACTATATATTTATACAGCGTTTTGCATGCTCTTAGGCACCCCAAAGTGCTTAATTACCGATAATGCTTATATTTCTCATTGGCTATTTCGCATCCTGCTTCAAATACAAGCACGAGCAGAAATGCGAAAATGCTGCCAGAAATTCTTATTTGTATATACTACCAGCCTGGGCTAGATTTCAAAACAGGAGATTTGTTACACAAAGATTACCGAATAAAGCTTTAGATTTATAAGGAACGTCTGAACTCAAAGATGTCTCACTGACATGATGCGTAATCTCTTTACTCCAAAATGATTGTGTCTTCGTCCTGTACAGCAAGCCAGCTCATTTTCTTCTTACGCACTGGCTGAGTCGCTTTACTTTCCCCTAATTGGTTATTTGATACTTTCATTATACACCACTACTGCATAAAACTGCTCTCCCCAACCATATTCTGGTAAAAAGCAAAATTGGCAAATACTGCTGCCCTGGCTATTCTTCAGCATCTATTCCATTAAAAAGTCTGTCACATGCACACACACACAAACTCAAAGCATGCACAGGAACAAGTGTCGAAGAAACAACCGGGAAGAGGGAGGAGGAAAATTAAAACAAATAGGGTCCCCTTTGATTCAATGCCCTTTTATTTAAATTGCTACACCTCATGAAGTGACTTGCGACTTTTAAAGGTGTTATATGAAAGAAGAATCCTAGCAGTGTAGCACAGGAGGCCATTGGACCCACTTAGTCCAGGCCAGCTCTTTTAAAAAGCAATCCAGATGGACTCACTCCCTAGCTCTTTCCTCCTTTGCCAATCACCTTCAATCTGTGCCCTTTGATTATCAACCCTGGAAAGTTTCTCATTATTTAAACTCTTTATGATTTTAAGCCTCTCTATCAAATCTACTTTTAGTTTTGTTTACTTTGAGAGCAACCAAATCTATTCCCAAAACTGTAATCCCTCATCCCTAGAGTCATTCTAGTTAATCTCATCTGTACCTTTTCCAAAGCTTTCATGTCTTTCCTGTGGTGCCCAGAATTGTATATAACACACCAGCTAGAGCCAAACTCTGTTTCATATAGGTTCAGTATTACCTCCTGGCTTTTGTGTTCTATGCCTCTACTTATAAAGCCCAAGATCCCATCTGCTTTGTTAATCTGTTCTGCACCATCAAAGATTAGTGCATGAACATTGTGAAGACTCTGTTCTTGCACCCTCTGAAAATCACACCATTTGTACTGTTTCACATCATTATTCATACCCACAATGAATCACCTCACATTTCGCCTATGGCAATTGAAATGCAATGCAGGAATGTTCCCTGAAGTTGCATGGCTACACTGCAACGGACAGTGTCAATTCAGACTGCACACAAACTGGAATCGCAAAAAATATTAAAGGGGTCATGCATTTAAATTAATCACCTGTGTACTCCAAAAAGAGGGTAACATTGGCCATGTTTGTGCCAATTCCACTTGACTCTCTGTGTACTCTTGGAGTTTATCACCATTTGTTTGTTACACTTGTTATCTGGAAATTTTAAAAATCACACCCAGTACCCGATGTCCCAAAGCCATTAATCTATATCAAAAACTGCAGCGATCCTTGTACTGAATCCGGAGGAATGCTGTTTAGTAAAAATCAGTCACCAAACTCTGGTTTCCATTCTTCAAGGCTGCGACTGCTCCTTTTAACACAGGCCTCAATTTTGTTAACAAGACTAATGTGATACTTTATCAAACACCTTTGGAAAGTCCAAATGTGCAACACAAACTCCACTGCCCTCATTCACACTCCGTGTAATCGCATCAAAAAACACTCAGGTTAGTCGAACATGATTTATTCTCAACAAATCCACGTTTGCTCTCCAAGTGACTGTTACTGGTTTCTAAAAGTAGCCCCACCACCAACATTACACTGACTGCTCTGTAGTTGCCAGGTATAGCCTCTCATTTTTGAACAAGGGTGCATGCAACATTTACAATCCTTCAGTCCTCTGACACATCAGCCCTGTCTCTAAGGAGGCTTGGGAGATTGTGGCCAGTTTCTCCACAACTTCTACCTTTACTTCCCTCAGCAACCTAGGATGCATCCCATCTGAGCCAGATGACTTACCCAATTTAAGCAGTGTCAACCTTTCCAGTACTTCCTCCTAATCTATTTTTATCCCATGCAGTGCCATTCAATCTCCTCATTTATGAGGAGAAAGAGAAAGAAGAGACTTGAATTCCTACATCGTATGATGCTGGATGTCTCAAAGTATTTTTTTTTTACAACCAATGAAGTATTTTTAAGCGTTACTGTAGTAATGTAGGAAATGTAAGCTGATGATGAAATACAAATGGCATGTTTGCCTTTATTGGAATTGGAATACACAAAGAAAGAAGCCATGCTACAATTGTGCAGGGTATTAGTGAGGCCACACTTGGAATATCATGTGCAACTTTGGTCTCCATATCCAAGAAAGACATACTTCCACTGGAGACAGTACAGTGAAGCTTCACTAGATTGGTTCCTGCAATGAAAGGTTAGTCCTATGAGGAGAGGCTGAGTAAACTAGCTCTTATATTCCCTGAAAATGAGAGGTGATCTCATTGAAACATACAAGATTATGAAAAGGCTTGATAGGACAGGCAAGGAGAAATTGGTAACCCTGGCAGGGGAATCTAGAACAAAGTTTCAGGATAAGAGCTGGATACTTAGGGCTGAGGCGAGAAGAAATCTCTTCACTTAAAGGGTTGAGAATCTTTGGAATTGCCTACCCCAAGAGGCTTGTGGATGCTCCATCGTCAATATGTATTTAAGACTGAGGTGTGTCTCAGTCCCTCTGACTGAGGGAATCAAGGGATTCAGGGAACGGGCAGGCATGTGGGGTTGAAGCCCAAGATCAGCTACGATCGTACTGAATGGTAGCGCAGGTTCAACAGACTGTATGGTCTACTCCTGCTCCTATTTCTTATGTACCAATGTTTGTAAAACTCTAGACACTTGTATCAACAGAAAGGAAGCATAATATCTTACCTGGCGCTGGAGGGTTTGTTGTCATTTCTGTTGAACTTCCAAACTCTATAGAAAAGAACAAAGTGTTAATTAATGACCAGAAATGGAGATTCTAGATTGGACAACTGGGAGGGAAAAACATGGAAACAACTACAATGAAGCCCTGTCCCTCACAAGATCAACCCAAGGGTCATGCAGAGAATTTAAGCTGTGGCAGTAAATCATCTGCATTGCCCTGATACTCTGACAGAAGAATGTTTAACTCTGTACTTAAATATTTGCCTTCAAAGATTTGAGACTGGAGCAGCAAAACGGTCTGGCAGTAAGAGCAGTGCATGGAGCTTCAGCACGGGTATTTTGTTTTTTTTTGGGGCTGATGATAGAATTTGAAATGCAACTGGTATGCTTACATGGCAATAACTCTTCCACTACTGTTAGCCATGCAGCCAGATATCTCTGGCAATGATATAACCTCATTAGGTCAATCTTATTGAGCTCAGTCACTATACTGGCTCTGCATCATTTTGATATTTCAGCTTGTCAAACCAAGCGTGAATATCTGCAGATGCAAGCTTTTAAAAGGTAACTACTGAACTGCAACAGGTAACACATGCAGTTTCTTCAACTCACTTATTTTCACTCGCTTGTAGCTTGGATGCAATTAATAATTAACAAAGTGGTGAAAGAAGTGCATTTATATAGTATAATCTCATGAGCTCAGAACATCTGCAAGCAATTTATAGCTCATTAGTGTAGGTACTATAGTAATAGACAAAATGTGGTCACTAATTTGAGTGCCACAAGTTCCCATAAACAGCCAGGATCAAAACCAGGCAATTGATGTCAGTGAATAAAAGCAAATTATTGCGGATGCTGGAATCTGAAACCAAAACAGAAAATGCTGGAAAATCTCAGCAGGTCTGGCAGCATCTTAAGGAGAGCAGAGAGCTGATTTTGAGTCCAGATGATCCTTTGTCACGGGACCCTTTAACAAAAGCTCTTCTGGACCCAATTGATGTCAGTGAGATTGGTTGAAGAATAGCTATTGCTCAGGACATTGGGGAGAACTCCACTGTTCTCCATTGACATAGTGCTGTCAAATCGCTCAGGTCCATTATTTTAGGTAGACATCAGAAACCAAAGGGACCGTGCTAGCTTTTCACTTTCACATATGCTTGTGCCACCCTCAACAGCACCAAAGATGAACTTATTAAGTTTGCATTCAGCTGTGCTGAAGATTCATATTTAGGGGCCTCCAGAACAACTAAGAATGGCTATTACATCTGGAGCATCACAAACTTGCTGCATTTGTGAGCTGGCTTTATTGGCAAAGATAAAAGAGGTGGATTTGGTTGGTGCTCACTTTGAATGACCTGATTTAATGCTTAGCAACACTTCCTCATTTAAATAAAGTTTATTTATTAGTGTCGCAGGTAAGGCTTACATTAACACTGCAATGAAGTTACTGTGAAATTCCCCTAGTCGCCACACTCTGGCACCTGTTCGGATCAATGCACCTAACCAGCACGTCTTTCAGATTGTGGGAGGAAACCGGAGCACCCGGAGGAAACCCACGCAGACTTGGGGAGAACGTGCAAACTCCACACAGACAGTGACCCAAGCCAGGAATCAAGCCAAGGTCCTACGCTGTGAGGCAGCAGTGATAACCACTGTGCCGCCTATAGTACATTAATCCCTGACTAGGTATCATAGATGTTTATGAACTCTACAGCCCCGATTCCGATAGTGTACAGCTGTCATTATTCCACAATCCAGGAACAATGGATGAGTAAAGGTTACAAATGGAAAGGCAGTTAAGCCTCCTTATTTGATTTAGCCACATAATCCTCTAGCACAAAGGACAATACAACATTTCTCAAACCACTTCCCAATTTTGCCCATTTTAGCAACTGAAAATACGATTTGCTAAGTTGCGGGATGATTCCACACAAAGTTAATGAATATCAGGAAGTAACATCCCTTGGGTGTCAGCACAGTAATTACGTGAGTAGGGAAGGAAACCTTGTATCTGAATAGAGCTACCAATGCGAACTGCCAAAGAGTCAAGTTAAAGTTTATTTATTAGTGTCACAAGTAGGCTTACATTAACACTGTAATGAAGTTACCGTACAAATCTCCAAATCTGGCGCCTGTTAGGGTACACTGAGGGAGAATTCAACATGGCCAACGCACCTAAACAGCACGTCTTTCAGACTGTGGGAGAAAACCAGAGCACCCGGAGGAAACGCACGCCCAGACACGGGGAGAACGTGCAGCCTCCGTACACAGTGACCCAAGCCAGGAATTGAACCCGGGTCCCTGGCGCTGTGAGGCAGCAGTGCTAACCACTGTGTCACCCTAAAAGTAGGGTATTGGAGAATGGTTGCCAATGCCAGCACGCAAAAGCAAAACATTGCAAATGCCGGAAATCTGAAGTACAAGAACAGAAAATGCTGGAAATACTCAACAGGTCAGACAGCAAATGTGGAGAGAAAAACAGTTAATCCTTAACAATGAAAGGTTATTTGATGAAAGATCACAGACCTGAAACAGTCATTGTTTTCTCTTCACAGATGCTGCCTGATCTGCAAGGGTGTAAGGTAACTTAATTCAGGCAGATAACACTCAGTTTGTCAGCAGAAAAAAATTCCTATGGAAAGCCAGGAACCATAGGCATGCAAACCAGAAGTCAAGCTTGTGAAGCTCCAGCTTTGGAGGTTGAACAGATCATGCCTGAACTGCAGAGAAAATTAAACTTGGATCTTTACAGAATCTAGATACAAGCCAGAGACCTTAATATCGGAAGCTGGTTCCCGAATTCCAAATATTTTAAGTTATGAGGAAGAGTTAAGGTGAATAGTGTTTTCACTGGCTGGGGAGTCTAGGACTGGGGAGGGGGCATAGTTTACAAATTAGATCCAAACATTTCAGCAGTGAAATTGGGAAATGCTTCTACAAATATAGAATAGCAAAATTAGTAATTCTCTTCTGCAAACCACGACTGATGCAAGTAAATTTTATGTCTGAGTTTGATAAGATTTCTGTTTACCAAAGGTAAGGGACATGGGTTAAAGGCAGTGGCAGTACGCGGAGCTAGGTCACAGATCAGCGACGATTGCACTGAATGGTGAATCAGGCTCGAGGCGAAGTAGCCTCTTTTTGGTCCAATGCTCTTCCAAGTCCACTGTTTGTAAACTGAGCTTGTAGGTAAGCCACTTGGACCAGGTAGTTGGTATATAAATGTGGGATCTTACCAGAGTTACTAAATGGTGATTTTGGACCTGGATATATTAAACATAAGCTACATTTAAATCGGTTGTTTTACTTGCCCTGCTTGTACAGATAGGTATGCTACAGTTGTAAGCAAAGTTTTCACAAATTCATTCTTGAGATACAAGCATCACAAGTAAGGCCGCAACCCAACAACCATTCCTAGTATCCTGGGATTGTGGTTCTGGGCTGTCTTCAGGTTACACTGCAATCCGTGAGATCTAAGTGGCATAGTGCAGTTGATAGGGACTTACACGTCAGGTCAGCAGGTCAGCTGCCTGTGTGCTTCTAGGAATAGAGATCAGGGATTTGGAAGTTATTGTCAAAAAAGCCTTGGTCGTACTTCGTGATACATTTGTATAGATTCTTGATCTACAATGGAGTTAAGGGTTGTGGGTGAGGGGGTGCAGAAGAAAAATGGAATGAAAGCCACAGTCAAATCAGCCGTGATCTTATTGAACGGCAGTGCAGGATCAATGGCCTCTTGTTCCTTTCCTTATGATCTAATGGAGCACAAAAGTGGAACAAGTGGTAGAAGACACTCGGGTGTCTAAGACTCTATCTTCGGCGCAGCATGTTACTGCACGATGCACGTTTTATCCAGGTTAGCTAACAAGCATAAGCCGCAGGACACGCAAAAGCAGTACTTCTTCCTGAGCCTCCGTCATTGACAGAAATACTTCAATCATCATCACCACCCCAATGCAAGAGCATTTTACCAAGATAAAAGGAATTCAAACTGCAAATTGAATCTGCAACCGGATTGGCCCCTATTGCAGCTGGCAAATGCTCAAAGAGAAAGCATGCGGAGAAAAGTGATTATTAAGAAGAGAGCATGCATGCATAGAGGAGTAGAGACTAACCCATGGTGGAGTTGGGAAGATGCTGCTGGGCCCTCCTGTGGCTCGGGATCAGGCGGGACAGGACCTGCGACCCGGGGGGAGGGAGGGGGAATGCCCTTTGCTTCCGGGATGGCTGACGTCACAATGGGGACCTACGTCACGGCGCCTGCGAGGGGCGGAGTTTACAGCGTCACAGCAACCGTGAGATGGGCGCGGCTGAACGGAGACGATGTCACCAAACGGGGGACGGGCACATTGACGTCACAGCAGGCGCCAGAGTGGGCGGGGCTTTGTCTTCCCACGAGACCAGGCCTTGGCCTGAGCCGAGGGGTAAAATAACGGCTCGATCAACCGGCCTCCTAGTTACACTCAACGTCTGTCCCTCATCGACCTACCGAGCGATTCCTACTCTCCTCCTCCGCTTGCTTTTCTTCTCTCTTATTATTTATCTCTTATTCAGTCAAAGATGGGTTAAAAGGAATGTGACAAGACGACCCGCCAATCGGGCAGCCGGTTTGGCGCAGGCGCGCGCCCCCCTCCAACCCGACTACGCACGCGTGGGAATCGCACATCGCCGACTTGGTCGCGCATGCGCAGGAGCCACTCACCGCATGCGCAGAAACATCTCCAGCGCCGAACTGGGCTCTATTTGCGCACAGTGGGAGAGGGAAGGGTTCAGCTGGAGGGGCAAATGTTACCAATGAGGCAGCATGTTCCCCTTGTCTCAGTTACCAACCCATCAGGCTGGATTTTTTTAGGAATTACACACTAACCTGGCCTCTTTTGTTGTGCATGGTTTATTTGCTAGGTAAACATTGGAAATAAAGTTGTTTGACTTGATGGGCAACAAGCAATGTAATGAAACCTTCAGGAATATGCCCAACTGGAGTTTTCAGGTCTACAAAGGAGGCCAGAACATTGCTGTGAGAGATAACACACAAAAACACAATGCACTTATACCTAACACCTCTGATTCTGCCCCTGACCGACAGTTAGGGATGTGGGAATTCTCGATAATAAAACACCATGGTCTATCTACCATATAATAGTCACCAGATACAATAATTCCCCCTACTTTTCTCTTTCCAAAGTAGTCCCCACTTTGCAGGATCTTCCCGGCTAAAGTGGTGTTGATTAATGTTTACAAGGCTGTTGCTGTATTACAGCAAATCAAATACCTCATTCTGCTTGAGGTCTTTTGTTGCTTAACTATAACCATAACATGTGCTTGCTAATTGGGTGATTTAGCAATGGTAAATTGGGAAGCATTGTCACTACAACCCTTTGTGTGAGGATGGGCTCCTTGACATCATACCTGAACAACCCTGCCCTATTTCCCCTTTGTTCTAAGAGCCCTCCTCTTCCAGGCACCATGCTTTAGGTCGTCAGTGACGATGGACTTCCATTGAATTGGTCCATGGTTATTATAGGTACTAGTGATTTGCTGTTTCCTTTTGCAGCATGGCTGTTGAGGAAATGTTCCTGCTCTTACCACTGCATGTTGGAAGGATTTGCAGGCTGATAATTAACCTGAGATTGTATTATGCATGCACCTTCAATTCCTGAAGTGGGACTTGAACCCAGAGCTTCAAGCTCAGAGATAAAGCTAACAAAGAACAAACAAAGAACAATGTTAATTACTGTGCCACAAGACCTCACCTCTGAGTTGTATATCAGAGGAAATCTTTTCTATCGCCTCCATCAGCTCCTTAATAATTACCATAAATACTTTAATTAGATCACCCATTAATCTGCTATACTCCTGGGAGTACATGCCTAATCTGTGCCCGACCGCTGGGCACCGCAGGGGCTGGGGTGTATTATCGACCCCGATAATCACCTTTTGGTTTGACGTTTTAAGTTTCCTTTCGACTTTGTTTTTGGTTCGGGCTGTTCCCCCCTTCCTTTTGGGGAGCCGCCCCTTTTACTTTGTCCCTAAGTTAATTTGAGTTCGTTTACTTGATTGGTGTCGAAAGAAATACTTGATTGGTATCAAAAGAAATGCCTAATCTGTGCCACCTGTTCTCATAATTTGACCCTTTTAGAACCAGTTACATTCTGGATGATCTATGCTCCCCCATGCCCCTCCCCCTCCCCCCCTACCTTGCCAATAAATACTTTCCACAATGCCCAGAACTGAATAAAGTTGAAGATGGCATCTGATAGTGCAGTTCCACCATTTGTACTCAAGTCTTTATGAGCTAAAGGCCAACATTACATTAGCTTTTTAATACTTTTTTAGTTATCCACTAACCTTTAACTTAATATGAATAAAATATATGTTTTAAATCCAGTCCGACCTGAGAGTTTCTCCACAAACAGATGGAATGGAATCCATCACAGTTTACAGTGAGATTCATTAATCTCAAATGATTGGCAAATAATAGCAAAACTCTGAAAGAAAGAAGAGAATTTATCACAACCACCAGCTGTCCCAAAGCATTTTACGGACATTGGAGAACCTTTTGCAATGTAGTCACTGTTGTAATGTAGGAAACATGGCAATCAATTTGCGCACAGCAAGATCCCGCAAACAGCATAAAACCTGTTTTGTGATGTTGATTGAAGGAATTGGCAAGACATCAGGGATAGCTCCCCTGTTCTTGTTCAAATAATGCACCATGGGATCTTCTGTAGCTATTGCCTCACAGTGCCAGTGATTTGGGTTCAATTCCAGCCTTGGGTGACAGTCTGTGTGGAGTCTGCGCCTTCTCCCTGTGTCTGCATGGGGTTTTCTTCAGGTGCTTCGGTTTCCTCCCATACTCCAAAGATGTGCAGGTTAGGTAGATTGGCCATGAATTTTTTTCAAGTCACATGACAGGCCTTGGTTTAATCACTGGATAAAAGCAAATTACTGCAGCTGCTGGAATCTGAAATCTTGGTTTAATCATGTCATCCAAATGTCAGCACCTCCAATACCACAGCACTCATAGAATCATAGTGCAGAAGGAAGCCATTCGACCCATCGAGTCTGCACCAACCACAATCCCACCCAGGTCCTATCCCCAGAACCCCATGTATCTACCCTAGCGAGTCCCCCTGACACTAAGGGGCAATTTAGCATGGCCACTCCACCTAACCCGCACATCTTTAGACTCTCAGTATCGTACTGGAGTGTCAGCCTTGATTTTTGAGGCTGAACCCTGATTTGGGATTTGAACCTGAAACCTCATTATTTAAAGGTGAGAGTGCTTCCAGCTGAGCCACAGATGACTCGCAAAAGTCTGATCGATCACTTTCTCCAAGCTTTTACGTTGGATGCAACATTTGATTCAGCATTTGGCCATCAGCCCTAAGATCATCACATTTGGCTCAGTATTGAGTTCTGTTCAATAATTCACTCCTGTGAAGCAGGTTGGGATGTTTTGCACATTACCGGTGTGACAGAAATACAAGTGATCATTGTTGCTTTCATTATAACAGTGACAGTGGCTACAGAAGATCCCATGGTGCATTATTTGAACAAGAACAGGGAAGCTATCCCTGGTGTCTTGCCAATTCCTTCAAAAGTACTTCATAGCCTCTAATAAGCCCTTTGGGGCACCCTGACGTTGTGAAAGTTGCAAGGCATAATGAAATGTCATCAACCTCGAAGGTTAACTTCATCTCTCAGCAGATGTTGCCTGGCATTTTGAGTGTTTTTAAAAATTCATTTGTAGGACATGGGCATCGCTGGCTGGCCAGCATTTATTGCCCATCCCTAGTTGCCCTTGAGAAGGTGGTGGTGAGCTGCCTTCTTGAATCGCTGCGGTCCATGTTCTGTGGGTTGACCCACACTGCCGTTTGCGAATGAATTCCAGGATTTTGACCCAGTGATTGCGAGGGAACGACGATATATTTCCAAGTCAGGATGGTGAGTGGCTTGGAGAGGAACTTGCAGGTGATGGTGTTCCCATGTATCTGCTGCCCTTGATGGAAGTGGTCATGGGTTTGTAAGGTGCTGTCTAAGGATCTTTGGTGAACTGCTGCAGTGCATCTTGTACAAAGTAGACACACTGCCGCTACTGAGCGTCGGTGGTGGAAGGAATGGATGTTTGTGGATGTGGTGCCAATCAAGCAGGCCTTGTCCTGGATGGTCTCAAGCTTCTTGAGTGTTGTTGGAGCTGCACCCATTCAGACAAGTGGGAGCATTCCATCACACTCCTGACTTGTGCCTTGTAGATAGGCTTTGGGGAGTCAGGAGTGAGTTACTTGCTGCAATATTCCTAGTCTCTGACCTGCTCTTGTAGCCATGGTGTTTATGTGGTTTATGAGTCCAGTTGAGTTTCTGGTCAATGCATTCTCTAGTTTTAAGTATTTCATAAATGCAAGGGGCGGCACGGTAGCACAGTGGTTAGCACTGCTGCTTCACAGCTCCAGGGACCTGGGTTCGATTCCCGACTTGGGTCACTGTCTGTGTGGAGTTTGCACATTCTCTTCGTGTCTACGTGGGTTTCCTCCGGGTGCTCCGGTTTCCTCCCACAGTCCAAAGATGTGCGGGTTAGGTTGATTGGCCATGCTAAAATTGCCCTTAGTGTCCTGGGATGCGTAGGTTAGAGGGATTAGTGGGTAAATATGTGGGGGTAGGGTCTGGGTGGGATTGTGGTCGGTGCAGACTCGATGGGCCGAATGGCCTTTCTCTGTGCTGTAGGGTTTCTAAGATTCTTTCTATGAATGGTTAGCACTGCTGCCTCACAGTGCCAGGGATCCGGGATCGATTCCTGGCTTGGTGTCACTGTCTGTGCAGAGTCCGCATGTTCTCTCCATGTCTGCGTGGGTTTTTTCCGGGTGCTCCGGTTTCCTCCCACAGTCCAAAGATGTGCTGTTGGGTGCATTGCCATGCTAAATTCTCCCTCAGTGTACCCGGACGTGGCGACTAGGGGATTTTCACAATAACTTAATTGCAGTGTTAATGGAAGCCTACTTGTGACACTAATAAATACACTTCATCTGTTGGAGTGTGTTCATTTAGTGCCCAACTGGGTAGATTTCATGCTCTGGATTGACTGTTCCCATCTCAGTGCCACCTGGCGGTCGGGAGCGACACACGCAGCCTCCCGCCCGGCTGGCGCCGACCCGAGCGGGCGCGACCTCTGGTGGCCGGAGACCCCGAGCAGACCGAGCGGTAAGCGCTGCTGCAGCGCCGCCAGGCGGCGGGGAGGAGGGCGGGCAGGTTTCCGTGCCATGCGCAGTGCTTGCCTGTTAAAGCGGGGCGGGGGGGAGGGGCGGGACACGGTGGCTGTTTGTTTTAAATGGAGGCGGTAGAGACGCGGGGAGAAGCCCAGGTGGCGGCACCAGCAGCAGCAGGAGAAGAAGGAGGGGACTCGCACACCATGAGCTCGGGGCTGTGCAAACCGCTGCCCTCCTCCGGGCCCAGGTCCATCCACGACGTGTCGCACCCGCTGTCCGCCGAGGAGCTGCTGTCGCCCGGGCCCGAACCGGCAGCGAGCGGCGGGGAGAAGGTGAGAGACCGGGGGAGGGGGTTTAATGGAGGCTTGAGGGTGGGTTGGGGTTAATGAGGGGTTGGAGGTTAAGAAGGGGGTCAAGGGTCAGGGGGTTGGGAGTGAAGGGGATGTGAGGGGGTCAAGGGGCGGGGGTTGGGGTGTATGGGGGGGTCAAGGGGCGGGGGTTGGGGTGTATGGGGGGGTCAAGGGGCGGGGGTTGGGGTGTATGGGGGGGTCAAGGGGCGGGGGTTGGGGTGTATGGGGGGGTCAAGGGGCGGGGGTTGGGGTGTATGGGGGGGGTCAAGGGGCGGGGGTTGGGGTGTATGGGGGGGTCAAGGGGCGGGGGTTGGGGTGTATGGGGGGGTCAAGGGGCGGGGGTTGGGGTGTATGGGGGGGTCAAGGGGCGGGGGTTGGGGTGTATGGGGGGGTCAAGGGGCGGGGGTTGGGGTGTATGGGGGGGGTCAAGGGGCGGGGGTTGGGGTGTATGGGGGGGGTCAAGGGGCGGGGGTTGGGGTGTATGGGGGGGGTCAAGGGGCGGGGGTTGGGGTGTATGGGGGGGGTCAAGGGGCGGGGGTTGGGGTGTATGGGGGGGGGGTCAAGGGGCGGGGGTTGGGGTGTATGGGGGGGGGGTCAAGGGGCGGGGGTTGGGGTGTATGGGGGGGGTCAAGGGGCGGGGGTTGGGGTGTATGGGGGGGGTCAAGGGGCGGGGGTTGGGGTGTATGGGGGGGGTCAAGGGGCGGGGGTTGGGGTGTATGGGGGGGGTCAAGGGGCGGGGGTTGGGGTGTATGGGGGGGGTCAAGGGGCGGGGGTTGGGGTGTATGGGGGGGTCAAGGGGCGGGGGTTGGGGTGTATGGGGGGGGTCAAGGGGCGGGGGTTGGGGTGTGTGGGGGGGTCAAGGGGCGGGGGTTGGGGTGTGTGGGGGGGGTCAAGGGGCGGGGGTTGGGGTGTGTGGGGGGGGTCAAGGGGCGGGGGTTGGGGTGTGTGGGGGGGGTCAAGGGGCGGGGGTTGGGGTGTGTGGGGGGGGGTCAAGGGGCGGGGGTTGGGGTGTATGGGGGGGGTCAAGGGGCGGGGGTTGGGGTGTATGGGGGGGGTCAAGGGGCGGAGGTTGGGGTGTATGGGGGGGGTCAAGGGGCGGGGGTTGGGGTGTATGGGGGTGGTCAAGGGGCGGGGGTTGGGGTTTATGGGGGGGTCAAGGGGCGGGGGTTGGGCTGTATGGGGGGGGTCAAGGGGCGGGGGTTGGGGTGTATGGGGGGGGTCAAGGGGCGGGGGTTGGGGTGTATGGGGGGGTCAAGGGGCGGGGGTTGGGGTGTATGGGGGGGTCAAGGGACGGGGGTTGGGGTGTATGGGGGGGTCAAGGGGCGGGGGTTGGGGTGTATGGGGGGGTCAAGGGGCGGGGAGTGAAGGGGATGTGAGGAGGTTGAGGAGAGAGAGGGGTTGGGGGTGAAGAGGTGATTGGGGGTTAAGGATGGGGCAGGGGGTTGGGAGTGAAGGGGATGTGGGGGGTTGAGGAGGGGGGTTGGGGTTAATGAGGGGGTATGGGGGTCAAGGGGTTGGGGGTGAAGAGGGGAGTGGGGGTTGGGAGGGGAAAGGGTTGAAGGGTGGTTGGTGGTTAAAGGTATGGGGGTGGTGTTGGTTTAGGGGATGGAGGGAGGGGGTGTGGGTTGTGTGTGGGAGGATGTTTTGGGGTGGAGGCAGCAGTTGGGTGGGCTTTGGGTATGGCTTTATATTTTGGTGGCAATTGGGGTGTGGAGTGGGTTGTGTGGTTGGAGGGTGGTTGTGGTGTAGGGAGTATTGTGGGCTGGAAGGGCCAGGAGGGGGGAGTGTAGAGCTTTGGCTTTGGGGATGATTTGGACATGAATAGGGGGCATAGGGTCTTTTGGGGCTGTGCACGGGTCAAGCAAGTGGGTTGAGGGTCTGTGAGGTTGAGGGCAGGTCATATGGGGGGGGGGGTAAATAGCCATAGGGCAAAGGATAGAAATGGGTGGGGGATGGATGTGGGCTGGAGGGGGAATGAATAGTGAGTGGGAAATGGGTGAATGCGGGGAAGGGGATGAGGGATGGAAGGAAAGAAGTGAAGGGGTGGGTTGATGTGAGTAGTTTGGGAGAGTGGGTGCTGGGGCCTGAGAGATCGGGTGGGTGTGATGTAGGAGGCCTGTGGCGATTTGGAGATACAGGGTGGGTGATGGGGAGTGAGGTCTTGATGTTGGGGGTAGTGGGAGGGTGCAGAGTGGGCTAAAAGTTGCGGGGGGGAAACTGGGTGAGGTGGTTGGTGTGGGTCTGGGGAAGGGGATGTGGGAAGTAGGTGGAGTCAGTGAGCAGGTGAGGTGTAGCGATATGAGGGAGTGGGGAGGAGGAGATTGAGGGCATGGGGAGGGTGTGGTGAGAATGAGCTGAGCATAAGGGGTTGTGGAGTGTGGGAGGGGAGTGGTGGAGAGGCTGTAACACCCTGGGACATATACTAACTCTGACCCTTCAATAGGGTTAGTATTGCATCTTTAAGTTTCTCCGGTGTCTCTGTTACTGATGTCTCTACGTAAGGAAAGAGCTTGCATTGAAATAGTGCTGTCTCTGAACAGCTCCAAAAGCCTGTAATGGATTGATGCTGCAAGTCTGAAGTTTAACAGAAAATGCTGGAAAACTTTCATGGGTAGAAACATAGAAAAAAAAGGAATAGGAGTAGGCCATTTGGCCCTTCGAGCCTGTTCCACTGTTCATTGTGATCATGGCTGATCATCCAAATTGATAGCCTGGTCGTCGATCCCCTTCGCCTCAAGAGCTGTATCTAACTCCTTCTTGAAAACCGACAATGTTTTGGCCTCAACTGCTTTCTGTGGTAGAAAATTCACAGGCTTACCGTTCTGGATGAAGAAATGTATCCTCCTCTCAGTCCTAAAATGTTTACCCTGTATCCCTAGGCTATGGCCCCTAGTTCTGGACAACACCATCAGGAATGTCCTTCCTGCACTGACCTTGTCTAGTCCTGTTAGAATTTTATAGGTTTCTGTGAGATCCCCCCTCCCTCATTCTTCTGAACTCCAGTGAATATAATCGAACAAAGAAAATTACAGCACAGGAACAGGCCCTTCGGCCCTCCAAGCCTGCACTGACCATGTTGAACTAAAACCCCCTACCCTTCAGGGGACCATATTGCTTTATTCCCATCCTATTCATGTATTTGTCAAGATGTCCCTTAAAATCACTATTGTATCTGCTTCCACTATCTCCCCGGCAGAAGTTCCAGGCACCCACCATCCTCCGTGCCATTATTTTCCCCAGAGCCCTGCTCGTTTACTGTTTACTGTTTCAGATTATTTTTCAAATGCTACAATAGAACCCGCCACACCGCACTCTCAGCCAGTGTATTCCAGGTCCTAACCACTCAGTGAATATCTCATTTTGCCATTGCTTCTTTGGTCAATGACCTTAAATCTGTGCCCTCTGGTTTGTGATCCTTCTGCCAATGGGAATAGTTTCTCCCTGCCAAAGTGGATAACCACACATTTACCTACATTAAATTGCATCTGCCATTCATTTGCCCACTCACTCAG
Organism: Mustelus asterias; assembly: GCF_964213995.1. Classification (NCBI taxonomy): domain Eukaryota; kingdom Metazoa; phylum Chordata; class Chondrichthyes; order Carcharhiniformes; family Triakidae; genus Mustelus; species Mustelus asterias. The sequence goes on from NC_135806.1 coordinate 9,014,578, forward strand.
CTTGTCCAAATCACATTGAAGCATCGCTGCATCCTCCTCACAGCTCACCTTCCCACCTGACTTTGTGTCATCTGCAAATGTGGAGATTAAAGGAAAAAAGCAAAATAATTTGGATGCTGGAATCTGAAGCAGAAACTGCTGGAAAATCTCTGCAGGTCTGACAGAGAAATCTTGGCTCTATTCTCTCTCCACGAATGCTGTCAGACCTGCTGAGATTTTCCAGCAGTTTTTGTTTTGGAAATATTGTATTTGGTTCTAAATCATTAATATGTTGTGAACAGCTGGGGTCCCAGCACTGAACCTCTGCAGTACCCCATGAGTTACTGCCTGCCATTTGGAACATGGTGGCTTAGAAGGCCATTCAGTCCATCTCTGAGAAGTGGTTAACATTAAGTTGCCGATGACCAGGTAATCAGTTTTCAATTGGCGGGTGGAGGATAGTTTTTGACCTGGGGACTGAATGTGCCGTTTGAAACTGTGTTGTTGACTTTGCTTGCCTGGGAGAGAAGGTGGGGCCTCGGTTTAATATTTCTTCAGAGACGTGGTACCTCCCACATGTGGTCCAGACTGGGAGTGTCAGCCTAGATGTTTGTGCTCAAATCCAATCCTCACTGCAGGACTCGGACCCACAACTTTCTGACTCAGAGGCAGGAGTGCCAATCGCTGACTTGCATCTGTGCATGCCGTTGAATAATAAATTCTCGGTACTTCCTTCCTTGCTGTTTCCCCTGCTGTCCCATGACAAGAGGTCAGTAACATGAACCGATTTGCTGTTAAAACCAATTATGTTCCATCAGTGGCTTATGGTCATTTTGCAGCGGACAATGCTGTTGGTGCTTTTTTGGAAGTTTTGCTACCTGCAGTGTTGTTGCTTTTAACTCTTCTGGGCTGTTTGTTGTGTAAAGTTACATGGGTCTGAAAATAAGTTTTAGTTTAGACCAGGGTGCTGCGATGGATACAGTTTGTTACGTGCATGTTGAATTAAGTCCTGTACTCTTGAGTACCCCCCTCTGTTGCTCATTCATATCTTTGGTACTACGCGAATGCATTGATCAGCCATGGTGTGCTGATTTAATGGTCCTTTTTATTTATAACTAAAAAGAATTCTTCTGTATTTGTGGCAATGATTTAGCAAACCATAGAGTGTTAAGGAAAGCACACTTGCAAGTTTCTCTCACTCTAGTGCTTTCTCATTGTAACTTCCTGTATATTATGTTCCAGGGCAGCACAGTGGTTAGCACTGCTGCTTCACAGCTCCAGGGACCTGGGTTTGATTCCCAGCTTGGGTCACTGTTTGTGTGGAGTTTGCACATTCTTCCTGTGTCTGCGTGGGTTTCCTCCGGGTGCTCCGGTTTCCTCCCACAGTCCAAAGATGTGTGGGTTAGGTTAATTGGCCACGCTAAATTGCTCCTTGGTGTCCTGGGATGTGTAGGTTAGAGGGATTAGTGGGTAAATATGTGGGGATAGGGCCTGGGTGGGATTGTGGTCGGTGCGGACTCGATGGGCCAAATGGTCTCTTTCTGCACTGTAGGGTTTCTAGGTGTTTACTTCACGTACTCTGCACTAATGGTGTATGCTGTTCCTTTCTGAAAATAACTCTTCTGGTTATATTTGGATTATTAAATTTCCTTTCTCATTGTGTAATTGTGGTGATTACTGATCTGTTTACTTTGTGGCCTTGCGCCTCCAACTTTGCAAACTTTGTATTCTTCCACTTCTGGCCTTTTTGTGTATTATTGATTTCCTTTCCCCCACTGTTGCTGGCCATACCTTCAGCTGCCGAGGTTCTGAGCTCCAGAACACGCTCTTTTATGATGCTCTTGAAAACCCATCTCCTTGAGCATGCTTATCATCTGAGCCAATGTGATTCGGTGACTAATTTTGTTTGACAGTGCTCCTGTGAAGCACTCTTTTGGATCCTTTACTACATCATTATAGGTGTCATGGGTGGCACAGTGGGTTAGCACTGCTGCCTCACAGCGCCAGGGACCTGGGTTCGGTTCCTGACTTGGGTCACTGTTTGTGTGGAGTTTGTATGTTCTCCCCGTATCTGTGTGGGTTTCCTCTGGCTGCTCCAGTTTCCTCCCACAGTCTGAAAAACGTGCTGGTTAGGTGCATTGGCCGTACTAAATTCTCCCTCGGTGCACCCGAACAGGCGGTGGAGTGTGGCGACTAGGGGATCTTCACAGTAACTTCTTTGCAGTGTTAATGTAAGCCTACTTGTGACAAATAAAAAAAGCAAACTAGGTCCAAATACATAAGCCAAAAATGTTGCTGCAATAACTGGAAGCTAAAATGGAGTCATTGAGTTTTTTTTAGGTTATATCAGGTCTACGTATGGTTTTCACTGGCAGAATTGACAGTAATACTGCAAAATTCACATGCCATTTAGTAGCATTGAATTAATGGATGCAGGTCTGAAATATCATTTCTTTAAAAGTCTACCATCTGTTTGCACTTTAATTTAATGGTCATAATCTTTGCATCTGGTGTACACGAGTATTTAAAAATAGTTCCTGCAGGATATTTCTTCCAGGCTCCATGTTCAACAGTGTTTAACCCATGAGGGATAGAATCCCTACAGTTCAGAAGGAGGCCATTCAGCCCATCGAGTCTGCACTGACCATAATCCCACCCAGGCCCTATTCCCGTAACCCCACATGTTTACCCTGCTAATCTCCCAACACTCGGGTCAATTTAACATGGCCAATCAACCTAACCCACACATCTTTGGAGTGGGGGAGGAAACTGGAGCACCCGGAGGAAACCCACGCAGACAATGAAGGGTTTCTTACCAAATTTGCATAAATATATAGATTTTACTTGAAAAATGGGTTGTATCTGGAGGTGGATGTAGTTGTATTTTGAACATTAGTAAATTCCTGTTTGCAGACACCCTCCTTCACTCAGTACCTGTAGACATGAAGCAATAATATATTGCGAAAATACTGTACTTGCAATTGAGACAATGGTATTCATCACTATGTTAAATAGCACTGTGGTTAAATATTTGTCTAATGAGCATTTGGGCAAGTTGATGTCTCTGGTGTAATGCATGATATGACATTTTGGCATCTGTTTTGGACGTTGTAACTGATCCAGTGGCTGTGCATTGCGACAGCAGAGCTGATAGCAACCATTATTTCTTCACTGTCTGTCTTGAGTTTTTTTTAAAGAGACAATACCTTAAATGTGAGATGCATTCAGGCTGGCATGTCCTGTGAAGCACAAAGTGGATGTTGCTATATTGCATTTGTTTAAAAACATTGTGCACAAACACACAATCTCAAGTGACTCAGCATACAGTGAATAGCTAACTCGTTAAAGTGAAGTGTTTCAAGAATATGGCTCCTGGGGCTAAAAGGATATATGGGGGGGGGGGGGGGGTTGTGTGTAATAGTGGGGCAGGCTTGAAGGGCCAAATGGCTTTCTTTTCCTATTCTCTATGGTGCCCCCAACCCCCAAAATGGGCACACGAGGGGGAGAAACACTATATATAACGTGATGGGTGGAACTGAACTAGAATTTGATTGCTAACATGTATGCAGTGAAGAAGACATGCTGGTTAGATTTTCTTGGTTCCCCAAGATAGAGTTCAAGTTTATTTTGGTCACAAGTAAGGCTTGCGTTAACACTGCAATGAAGTTACTGTGAAAATCCCCTAGTCGCCGCACTGTGGGCCAAGTTCGGGTCACTGCAGCTAACTGGCTCGTCTTTCAGACTGTGGGAGGAAATCGGAGCACCCGGAGGAAACCCACGCAGACATGGGGAAAATGTGCAAACTCCGCACAGACAGTAACCCAAGCCAGGAATCGAACTGGGTCCCTGATGCTGTGAGGCAGCAGTGTTTGCCACTGCCACCCCTGTACAGGTATCTCTGTTATGTGCTATTACAGTTAAACATTTTAAAACTTTATTTTGGATACTTGTGTTGAGTTTATTGTCCAAACTCGTGTTGTCCTTTTGGTGAACTTTATTGTTGGAGCCCTTTTATTAATTCTAGTACACCTGAACCCAGTTGGTTCCATTTACCACTGTCCCACTGACTGCCTGGGGAGCTGGATCATGAAGCAGATGGGTGAACCACAGGGTAGCTGTAATCTCACCCTGCCCAATAGCAGAATAACTACTGATGGATCGGAGCAATTCTCTGCATTATTTCAATTGATTCTTTCCCATTCGTTTAAGATGTTGTCTCTTTCATATTTGCTTTGCAAAATCTGCAAGTGATTTAGCATGATATTCAAACACAGTAGCACATTATTGTCTCATGCATGTGCAGTGTTCTTTGTGGATCGCAATTTGATGGAAACCTTTTTAAAGTTTGTTTATTAGTGTCACAAGTAGGCTTACATTAACACTGCAATGAAGTTGCTATGAAATTCCCCTAGTCGCCACACTCTGGCACCTGTTCAGGTACACTGAGGGGGATTTTAGCATGACCAATTCACCTAACCTGCACATCTTTGGACTGTGGGAGGAAACCTGAGCACCCGGAGGAAACCCACGGAGAATGTGCAGACTCCACACAGACAGTGACCCAAGCTGGGAATCGAACCCAGGTCCCTGGTGCTGTGAGGCAGCAGAAACCTCCTAGCATATCATTGTGTTTATATTACAAAATCCTGCTCCCTTATCCCAATGTCAGTATTATAGAAACTGCAGAAAACGATTGTCAGCTGCCAAACTGGGGGAATGTAATTTTTGGTAGTAGGGAGTGCACTTGTATCCACATTCCATTGATGAATGGACAGTGTTCTAAGATGCTGTGCCACCCAGTCCCCTCTCCTCCTCCTCTCCGTGCCATGGCAGCTGTGCTGTTCAGTTCTTTTATCTGCAGTATTTCTCTGATTTTTAAAGATGGCTCCACAAAAATTCTCACGATAATGCCCTGGAAATGCTGAGATCCTTCGTGTGATACTTTATGGGAGAGAGTGTGCGAGTTGCAATGGCTTCATATTTTTTTATGTAAAGGAAGCATGGGTGACATGATTGAATATTCCGGTGCAACTTTGGGGACTGAATTCAGACCCTGGAACCCTGTATGTTTAATTCATAAATGCTCTGATCTCATTAGAATCCATGCAGTGAAGGAGGCTGTTCAGCTCGGTCTGCACCAACTGTCCGAAAGAACATCCCCCTCCCTCCTTCGCTGCCCTGACAATCCACATAAACCCACATTTGCCATCGCTAATCCACCTAACCTACACCTGGACTATGGGTGGAAACCCACGCAGACACATCAGAAGACACGTGCAGAACATGCAAGCTCCGCACAATTGCCCAAGGCCAGAATCGATCCTGGGGTCCTTGGCGCTGTGAGGCGGCAGTGCTAACCACGTGCAAGCATTCTCTAACGACCAGTTTCACAATAGCCACAGTTTAATGACGTGGACTGTTAATATGTTTGACTTTCTGAATTTCCGTTTTATGATGTTTTTTCCCTATGATCCCACCATTGAGAGGGGCAGTGCTTTAAGCTGCCTCGGTTCTGTAATTCCATGCCTGAACTTGCTGCCTCACTATCATTTTTATAAGATGCTCTTTGACCAAGCTGTTAGCCATCTGCCCTACTGAGCCCGTGTGAGACTCGGTATCAAGTTTTGCTAACCTTCCTGTGAGCCCCATGGAAACATTTGCATTCTTGGGTATGAAAGATCAAGAAGTGGAAAATGGGATTTGGTTGGATGGCTCTCACAATGAACCAAATTGTTCCCTTGTGTGGTGTAAATTTGTTTTGTAAGTTTAAAGAGGTTAGATAAATGTTAATTTAAACTGAGAATAAAAAGCCCACTTAAATATTTGCAACTTGTATACCATAGTGTCACTTTTTTAAATTTTATGTCTTCAACTCTACAAGCTTCAATTTGTGCATTTTCACATTTTTAGGTCTTATGATATTGGCTACAGATTAATTAAACGTCAGCAAACCATCAATTGTAGCAAATTCCTTCAGCACACCTTTGGGTTTAATTGTTCTTTGCTTGGAATGCAGATTCCTTTAGTGGTTAGTTCAAGAGATGTAATGGAAAGCAACAACTGTTGGAAAATGTGGTCTGTCAAGAAATTGTAGGCCAAATAGTATTTTTCTTCTGATGTGGGGCATTGGAATGTAGAACTTGGGAGCCGGAATAGGCATGGCTGATCTGATTGTGGCCTTAACCCTACATTCCTGTCTGTCCGCCATAAACCCATGACTCTCTTGTTGATGAAAAATCTAACTCTACCTTGTGTAAAGTCAATAACCCAGCTGCTTTTTGCAGAAGAGAAATCCGCAGGCTCTATTTTTAAACTGTGCCCCTTGTTCTAGTCTCCCACATATGGAAACATCTACGCTATCAAGTCCCTCAGGATCTTTGTTTCAATGAGATCACCTTTCATTCTTCTACACTCCGATGGATGTAGGCTTGTTTGTTTTTTCAATTTTTCCTCAAAATATGCCCTTCATCCCAGGAATGAGTTGATTGAACCTCCTCTAAACTGCTAACATAGCTATTCTTCAAATGAAACCAACACTGACTCCAGATGTGGATTCACTAAGGCCCTATACAGCTGCAGTAGAACATCCCTACTTTTATATTCCATTCTCCTTTCAATAAACGCCAACAGTTCATTTGCCTTCCCAATCACTCGCTGTAGCTGCATACTAACATTTTGTGATTCATGTATTGGAACCACCAGATTCCTCTAGTACCCAGTTCTGAATACACTCTCCATTTAAGTATTGTATTGCTTTTCTATTCTTGCTGAAGTGCTCAATTTCACGTTTTTCCATATATATTTGCCCAATAACATCGCTGCTTATATCCATGTGTAGGCTCTTACCACCACCTCAACAGCTTTCCTACCCATCTTGATGTCATCAGCAAATTTGCTGCCATAAATGTGGTCTCTTCATGGAAGTCATTGATAAAAATAGTAAATAGTTGAGAACCCAACACTTAGCACGAGTTATTTTGTCTAGTAACCTTTTGATGCTGCCTTGAAATCCAAGTATACCATATCTACAGGTTACCCTTTATCTGCATTGCTTATTATTTTCCCAATGAACTCTAATTTTCCTTTCACCAAGCCACGCCCACTCTGCCTGGTCCCATAAGATTTTCAAAGTATCCTCCTCAGTAATGGATTCTAGGAATTTCCCTGTGATGGGTGTTAAGCTAACTGGCCTCTAGTTTCCTGCTTTGTTTCTTGCCGTTCTTGAATGATGGTCTTGCATTTGTCTGCTGGGACTGTTCCAAAATCTAAGTAATTTTGGAAGATTATAACCAATGCCTCAACTGAGTGGCACCTGTACTAATTCGAGCAGTTAATGATTCCCTGGTTAATTAACTTGCCTCAATATTGGCAACTAACAGCCATCAAAAAATAATGGGATGCCTATTTAGTAACGTTTTGCCAAAAATGTTGTATTTATTGAGATAAAACACTTTTTTTGTTTGGGGTGTGGGTTCCACAAGTTGATTGTGGCTCTAGTTGTCAGGTGTATAGATGGATTTTGATGAGGTTAGGGTAAGAGGTTTATTAAATGCTGCAGAAATAATTATGCAGCCTTTCAAAATTGCATTCTTTCTGATATTCTGCCCAGAATCGTGCTCCGCTGGGTGTAATCTTCAAGCAGTCTGTTTTTAACCTGTGAATAAAAACGCTTTGTGATCGGATGTTGAGTCATGTCTTAGCGTGTGGGTGGGGCACAAGATGTTGCCCATGTAGTAGGAAAATTCTTGCTGGGGTATGCGTTGATGGAAATGTCTTTTTTTAAAGGAAACATTGACAACAGTTTCAAAATGTTTGCCAAATGACCTCACTTAATTTTGTATTTGTACAGTTTGGCTTCATAGGAAATATGGGCTTGCTGCTGGAAGGTGACAGTATAATACCTTTGGGTCAAAATCTACTGATGTGGAACATTTAGTTTAACATCTAATTTGACTCCCATCAATTTCCTTCACTGCCATTTCTCTGATTTCTTCTTCAACCTTGAATTTCATGGGGTACAAAAATAGATGGTGTTCCCTCCAAACTAATGACCTGAAAATGTTGCACACAACTCAGTCCTTTTAAAACGTGTGCAGAGAGGAACGATGCGATTAAGTAAATCGCATACTCCAAGAGGAAAGTTCTTCCCAGATGCCTTGTTGCCATCCCACATCCAACTTGCAAGGTACATTTTTTTTTTACTGAACTGAAGGTTGAGAGGGAAGGTCTAACCTGCTGGATACAATGGGGGGATGCAATGCTCAGCAAAATCTTGGCTAATATTTAATGGGGGCAAACTAGTGAGCAAACTCCCTAGTGCAATTGCACTAGTCTAATTACATCAGTAAGTCAGACAAGTTCACACTTGAGTCCTGATTCAAAATAAGGAAGGGCCCATGGTAAAGATTGTTTGGGAGGAGGGATCTGTTAAATCTGATCTGTTCCCATAAAGTTGATGAATGTAAGCATGGAGGGAGGCACGATGAGTTGGATTTTGAACCAAGTATTTTGGATATTTCCTGGGTGTCTGTAGTTTGCTTAAAACAGTTGAAGGCTACTAATTTATCGAGGAGGGAAAGATGTTCTTTCTGCTACTGCGGCAGGAATCCAAGTTCTCTAATGTACCCTAATTTAGCAGCAAAGCTGTTTCTGTTAATCTATGGTAGAACGCTCAAATCTTTTGAGCTGTGAAAGTCTGATCTATGAAATGTAGTGTGACCCTGCCCTAAGAAGAGATTTTTACTTGCCCTTCTCCACAAGAAAGTGTGGCTTGCATTTGCATTTCATGACCACTGGATGTCCCAAAGTGTTCGCTACCAATGAGGTTTTGCTTTGAATTGTAGTCACTGTGACAAATGGCAGTCAATTTGCACAGTAAGCTCCCACAAACAGCCATATGATGACCAGATCGCTATTTGGGGAGAGAGCAGGGTGGTATGCACTGGGACAAATTGAGAAAACAGAGAGGGGGTCAAGTTGGAGGGATTTTAGTCTGGTTTTTCTCCTTTTCCACAACTTCTTTCCACAAGCGTTGTCATTCATCCAATATTGTGCTTAAGTTGGTTTTCTTCTTTTGTGATCTCTCCTCCCCACAACCACCAAAGCTAAATAGACTTGTGTGTGTTTCACTTCTGTATTTACTAGCCCTGGATTTTCCATTTATTCATTAGAATGGATGAAAACTTTAGTGGCAGGGAATGCAGAAGTGGAAATTCCCACCAATGCATTTTCTACTTGGTTCATGACCTTAGCAGATTTCAACCCTGTATGAATTTTAGTGGTAATAAGCAGAAAAAATATTTTGGGATTTATGGATAACTGATGCTTTACCAATTGTTTAGAGTCCTAACGAAACCGTTCTCATTTTCATCCTTGGCAGACAGACTTGGGAACTTTCTGATTTGGCCATTACTGGCATTGATAAGAGAACATTTCTTTGATGGGTTGTATGATACTAATGGACATTCGGTTTGCCTGTCAGTAGTATGTTCTGAGCATCTATTTGCTACGATAGCTGCAACTGCACGTGGGATGATAGGGAGCTGGTTGCTATTGATTCGAGCAAAAAAAAAAGCTTGATGTTGCACTTTGATCTCTTTGCATATGCTAGTGCTTCACAAATACCTAATCGGTTTTGAAATGGTTTGTCAGGAAACATGGCAACATAATAACATAGCACCCATTTTGTGAACAGCAAGACTGCAAACGATGAGATTAATGACCAGCTGATCTCTCACCCCAATGTTGATCAGGGCATCAGGTGAAACAGTCGTCTTCGGATTGTACTTGGGATCTCTTGTCGACCTGTATTTGGATTTATCACTTTCAACCAAGGGTGGCACCTCTGACATTACACGCTCCTTTAGTAATTCCTGCAAACTTATCTTCTCCCACGTGGAATAAACTTTGCAGTCTGACTGTTGTGAAATTGGCTAAGCCTGCTGTGACCAAGCTGCTTTTGAGCTGAAGGCAGGGAGTCTGGTGCTGAGAAACACAAATGTTAAAAGGTTAAGTTAAATTCAATCAAGTTCCTAATTGACTTTACTATAATGCCATAACTTTGAACACAACCCTCTTGCTCTCATGCTCTGTCTTGCTCCAGCCCCCAAGTGTGTGGGTCTAGTGGGAGACTGCAGCTGAGTAGATTCAGTTGTATGCTGTAGATTTGTGATGTATAGTCCTATTAACTCCTGCAGGAATATCATCTGTGTGTTGCATTTGGGACTTGCTGTGAAATTGACTTCAAAATGAATGTGGAGATGCAGGCATCTGACTGAATTGGCTGGTATCTTCCTTAAGTGCCACATTTCGTGTTTCTTCATGACATTCTTTGAGGTCGTAGTATACTGTGACTGCGAATGTACAGTTTAGTCATTTAGGGCTAACTGTAAATCTTTACATTTATATCATAGATCTCACTAGTGGTAGTTAGTTATATTTTCCAATCTGGCATCCTTTATGCAGACCCTACATTTTGAATTAATCGTCATCTTGGCATTAGAGACTTGTCAATTTTAAGTGGGGTAAGTGTGTAAATTAATTAGTAGGACTGTATGCAAATGTATCTTTTTTAAACCCACTCTTTCACATTGAGTCTCTCGTAGATTGAAAATCTATCACATGGGGTATTTCCAATCTCCCATTGCAACTTGAGCACAACCACTTCATTAATACGCTTCCTCCTTTTGCATTCCATACCACACTCAAAGCTAAATACACTAGTGTGCTTTTCACTTATCTAGTTATTAGCCCACGATTTTCTGTTTGTTCATGAGAATGGTTAGTGGTAGGCAATGCAGAAGTGGAAACTGCCAGCCATGCATTTTCCACTTGGTTCATGAACTCAGCAAATTTCAACTGTTATGAATTTTTTTGAGGCAATAGCTGAAAAAATACTTTGGGGTTAATATAGTTGTTGACTTACCAAATGTTTAGACTCCTGCAGGAACCATTCCATTTTTGACCAGATGTACCTTGCATGTTGGGTAGTTACTTTCCAATTTAGCAATTACTGGTATTAATAAAAGATGAGTGACTGAGGGGTTGTACGGAGTTGACATGTTCTGAAGCTTATGGGCATTGAGTTTGTCTGTGTTAATAATAAGCATCTATTTGCTGCAATGGGTAGTAGGGAGTTGGTTGCAAAGCTTGCTCCTATGTTGCACTTTATTCGATTTCTCTGAATATGCTTGTACTTCACAAATCTGTTTTGAAATGAATTGAATGTTTAGGAAGCCAACCTGCTAACTGTTGGGTAATCTGAGCTGACTGCAATTTCATCCCTCTTCCCCTCGAATGGAATGCCAGCTGACATCTGCTTGGTATCTAATGGTGGTGTGGCTTGACTTCTAATGGTGAATTATGGCTGTGGACTGCTGTTCCTTAGCTCCCGAGCAAAATGGGTGCCTGCGAGGTAACTACTGCATTTGTTGCCCTCAACTGAAGCCAGACTGGCAGTCAAGTTTTTGATGTTGGAAATAAATGCAATATTGGCTCATTCACAAGGTAGTATTCAATATAACTGCCAACAGCTCCAGACCAGCATGCTTGTATTCGGGCATGCTGGAAGATGTTAGTCTGAAATGATTAAAATGTTGAATGCAAACTTCACAGTGACACACTATTACTGATAAAAGGTACTCCTTACTAGACACAAATGTCTGACATAGACGTCTATCTGTTATGCTGGAGACAGCGATGCCCATGTTGGATGCTAACCCATTGATGTGTAATTGAAGTTGCTCTGGTGACCCGGGGGAGGGAGGAAGTAGAGATAAGAGGGCTGAGAAATTAGAAAAGTCTGGGAGGCGAGGACAGTTCTACCCACGTCAGTCAAGGGAAGTATTGCTGAATATCCATTCATCACTATTCTGAAGATTAAAGATATAAAGCTATGCATGTGAACACAACTTATTGTGACCTTGTAATTTGCCACGTGGGAGTTTTTAGTAAAAGACTTTAGCTCAAAAGCATAAGTGGCGGACTGTGCACTTGGAATCAACTGCTTTGATTCCATCTAAATGATGGTCTCAAACCATTATTTTAAACATTCATCTAAAATATTGTCTACTGCACAATAAATCTGCATGCTTTAATGTTTAGAGAATAGTATTGATTTTTGAGGAACACGTGTTCTTGTATGATACATTTGCTGCCTCTTGGGAGTTTTAGATTGAGTGAGGGTAAATATTTTGCTGTCAGTGAGCTGACCAGGGACGACTATATATCTCTTCAACCTCTTGCAGTTGTGTGTGCTTTCTGCCAGTCCCTTGTGTGGAAGGTCCACATTCCCAAAATGTAAAGTGATTTGTTCTGAGGTTGTAAAAGTTGTTTATATAAATGCAAGTGTTTTCTGCTTTTATGCATGAACAATGCTACTGTGGATCAGCTTAACTCGATCAATTTCTTGTTCAGTGTTGCTATATCCTCGGGCGTCAAGCAAGTGAAATCTGTCTTAAAATTGAGTTACCAGCTTCTGTTTTGTTACTGAACTTGATGTGTGCAGCACGGTGATCTGATAAGGTGAAAGGCGAGACCAATTTTCGCTGTTGATCAAGTAAACTATCTGGCTTTTTCTTAGGATCAAATGTTACCCAACGGGACACCAGTGGAGACATCAAGTCCTGCGTCATCCTCGTCCCTACTTAATAGGTTGCAACTGGATGATGAGCCGAACGGTGAAACCAGGGATCTCTTTGTTACTGTGGACGACCCAAAGAAACATGTGTCTGCGATGGAGACGTTCATTACGTACAGAGTTAGCACAAAAGTATGAGCAAAAATTGAATTCTTAAAAAATTCTAGCATTGTTTCTGTTTCCAAAAAAGTCTTAATTTTTTTAAAAGTGATGCTGGAACTCCCTAGGTGTTGCTCAGTGAGATGGAAGTCCTTTATCATCTGTACAGTGTGTGGGGATGTGGGCAGATGGCAGGAGAGTGTTGGGAATGCAGCAGATCCATCAGTGGATAGGGGATGTGGTGTGGGCATTCTTGCAGATGAGGCTGGGATTATAGTTTTAGAAAAAAGCACCAAGCCAAGGAATAGGCAATGTTTTAACACTTTAAAAAAAAAATTACATGTACTGCTTGGCGCACACTTGACTGGCTTTCTCAGCTGAACAAGTTTTGGAATCCCTGAGCCATTTGCAGCCTTGAATGAGAACTGGCTTTATGTCGAAGTGCTAAAAGGGCTGGGTATTAGTACCTTTGGTTGGGTATTGATGTGGAGCACAGTGACCGCTGCCTTGGAGCAGAAACTAGAATGATTCAATTGGATGTAATATAATGGGGATAGTTGAAGACTGATGGGTAACCATGATGGAAACGCCATGAAAGAGGACTATTCCAATCCCCTTGCATCCCCCAAGCTTTCATGCTATTCTGATGTCTTGGGGTGGTTAAAGAGAGGGGCAGGCCAATTTCACAAAATTAAACTCCAGAAGTGCCTTTGCCTAAGAGAGCTTAACTGTCCTTCCAGCCAGTAGGCTGTAAAGTCTTCCCCAATCTCTGTTTGACAATGCATCTAAAGCCCCGTTGCTACGTCTTTACTACCTCTGAACCATTAATGTTTGGGAGGGTGGGGGTAGTTCAGGTTTTTGTGCTGGAAGGAAGATGTGCATGAGCTGCTTTCTCCCATGTGCAGTGGCAGACAGTAATGTCCCCAGTTGGCCTGGTGGATGTGATGGGGAATAGTATAAACTGAATGTAAACATCACTACATCAGACCATGGAAACCAGTTGCATATTGTGTTGGAAGTGTGGAAAGAAATTATAAGTTTGTATTGGGGGTGTTGGAATCATCTTGTAAAATTAAACTTGTTGGCACTGATGGTAATATAATGGGGATAGTTGAAGGCTGATAGGTAACCATGATGGAAATGCCATCATTAGGCTTCATTTAGGCTCTAATTAGGTTCCCCCAAAAAAAGAAGCTTAATTTACCACGATGCTTTGTTTTGAAGGTAGTGACACAGCAAAGGCAGGAAATTGGTTTGAAAATTGTTCTGTCCTGATTCTGACTGCTAATCTGCAAGATTGAAGCACTTTGCTCCAAAAAAGAGGGCCCATTTGACCCTCGCTAGTGACATATTTTTCATCACCTGCAGGTGTTTTCAATTCCTCCTTTTCCTCCTCGACACACAATGTAACCTTTATAGCTGTGTAGTTCTTTGTCAATGTGGCTTCAGTAAAATGTGAAGTGCTGCATCAGGTTTTTTTTTTAGAAGCTTGTATCTCAAGTGAATTGAATTAATTCCTCAATGTTAGAATTGTACATTCTGTTCCTAGTTTAGAGGTGCCAAATCTGTTTGTGTCCTGAACACACCTCTTCAAATGCAAGTTGAAATACTGACCTGTTCCTGGTTCCTCATGGTTTCAATTACTTTCAGACTACCAGAAATGAGTTTGATTTACCCGAGTACACGGTCCGACGTAGATACCAGGATTTTGATTGGTTAAGGAGTAAACTGGAAGAATCACAGCCGACTCATCTTATTCCAGTAGGTACCAGATAATTGCGGTCTATAGCTGTGCATGCTTTAACACCAGTACACGGGCAAGACTTCTAATGCCACATGCTTGCTCAGTTGCCATTTCCTCCCCTCCCATCTGTTTAACCTATTAAATGTTAACATCTCTGCAATCAGTAACGAGATGTGAGAGACGGCAAGACAATCTAAAGTTGGTTGAGGCTCCTTTTTTTATATTCCTCATGAGTAACTTGCTTGACATTACAAACTGTTGCTGCATAGCCAGTGGCAAACCAGTAGATGTCTAAAGAACATACAAAAAACGAAGAAAATTACAGCACAGGAACAGGCCCTTTGGCTCTACAAGCCTGCACCGACCATGCTGCCCGACTGAACTAAAAACCCCCCTACCCTTCTGGGGGCCATATGCCTCTATTCCCATCTTATTCATGTATTTGTCCCAATGCCCCTTAACTCTCAATCGTATCTGCTTCCACTACCTCCCCCAGCAACAAGATCCAGGCACCCACCACCCCTCTGTGTAATTTAAAAAAAACAAACTTGCCTCATCCATCTCCTTTAAACCTTGCCCTTCGCACCTTAAACCTATGCCCCCTAGTAATTGACACTTCCACCCTGGGAAAAAGCTTCTGACTATCCACTCTGTTCATGCCCCCCCCTAACCTTGTAGATTTCTATCAGGTCGTCCCTCAACCTCCGTCGTTCCAGTGAGAACAAACCAAGTTTCTCCAACCTCTTCTCATAGCTAATGCCCTCCATGCCAGGCAACATCCTGGTAAATCTTTTCTGTACCCTCTCCAAAGCCTCCCTATCCTTCTAGAAGTGTGGTGACCAGAATTGAACACTATTCCAAATGCAACCTAACGAAGGTTCTATAAAGTTGCAACATGACTTGCCAATTTTTAAATTCAATGTCCTGGCCCATGAAGGCAAGCCATATGCCTTCTTGACGACCTTCTCCACCTGCATTGCCACTTTCAGTGACCTGTGTACCTGTACACCCAGATCCCTCTGCCTATCAATACTCTTAAGGGTTCTGCCATTTACTGTATATTTCCTATCTTTATTAGACTTTCCAAAATGCATTTACCTCATGTGTCCAGATCTCCCTTACTTGCCCAAGTGGTCATTGAAGTGCATAGATTCAGAGGGCACCAAGATCAAACCTAATCCTTCCACTTGCACCCATATTTATGTAGGGCAACAAGTTGGAAGACTTCTTGTCATCTGTGCCTGCCCCCCTCCTCCCTCCCTCAGGCCCAGGAATAGAGGTGTTGTAGTAGCTGATTTGACTGAGATGCACTGTTTTTCCGTACTAATCCCAATGTTAACAGAGCAGTTCTGAGAATCCTTTCAAAGGCAGTCTTCTGCAGCAGTGTTATTAGTAGAAACCCAAAGCAAGCATGCTTCTCATAGACTGGTACATGGTCCCTTTGGCTGAATGTTACACTTGGCACACATTAAAGTCAAGGTAGCTCTTCAAAGATATTGTCGTCTATTTTAAAACCAAAAAAAATCCATCTCATGTACTCCACAGAAAGGAAGCCAAAGTATGTGCTTTGTGGTGGATGCTTCCTTCTCCTATTTTTTAGGAAGTCAAAATATTCCAGTCCTTGCTTTTTCCTTTTTAAATCTAGTTTAAAATAGCTTTGGTTATTAATAAAACCAGCTGTGGTTACAGTGAAATGGGGCTATTCATTAGTTTCTTCCAGAATCCATGGTAATCTGGGGTCTACTTAGAATCATAGAAACCCTACAGTGCAGAAGGAGGCCATTCAGCCCATTAAGTCTGCACCAACAACAATCCCACCTTGGCCCTATCCCCATAAACCCCACATATTTACCCCGCTAATCCCTCTAACCTACGCATCCTGGGACACGAAGGGGCAATTTAGCATGCCCAATGCACCTAACCCGCACATCTTTGGACTTGATGTACATGTTCTGTTCTGAGGGAGGAAAGAAAACTTTTGAATTGGGTGGGGAGACAAACATTTTCCTTGAGACTTGTCAATGCTGGAGAAATATTTTCATAGCCAAGAATTGAAACACCCTTCTAATACACGAGGTGCTTTTTTTTCCAACTCTGATGTTTAACTGTAGGCAGTTTTGTGATTTTTTTTTTTTTGCCTACTAGAACTGGCCTGAGCTAGTTTTGATGCCCTTTCTCAGGCTGTACAAATACCAAGAAACAGTCATCCTTGGAGTTTTGAACTGGATTGAAACATGGGCCCTATTAGTCAAAGGAATCGTGCTAATCTGTTGCACCATGCGAGTCTCTACCAAATCTCAGAATAATATTTGCCTCATTCCCTCTACAGTCCTGTGAAGCTGAATGATATTTTTAAGTATGAGAGCATTCTCTCAAACTGCATTCAAATACTGAATTAATCAGAATGATTGGTAGGTGTTGCAAAATGGCATGTGGTGATATTCTTTCATCACATTATACATGACTTGTAACTAAATAAGCACCTAGCTGAGCAGTCCCCACTCTATAGGCATAAAAAATAGCATCAGGAAATCCTCCTTTAATATTCTTGCTATGTAGAGGAGCATATTTAAAATGTCAAAAGATTATTGTCATCCAGTGCTAGAATTGTTGGGCACAGGATAACTTTTTGTCTCAATATAGCTTTGTTTGCTCAGATTTTAGTTTAGCAGAAAATCTCTTTGGGATTTAACTGGGACTAGAGGGGATAGCCAGTGTTTTAACAGTAATCCTACCAATGTAGTAGCTTGTAAATCATCTCAGTAAAGTTGGAATATTTACATGTTGAGTACTAGGTAAACAACAGCTTAGCTGGCTGGTGCTGGAGTAAGTCTGTTCACAGGCAAATCTGATTTGCAATAAAATTCTGAGCATGATTTCCACCCCTCTAGTAGAAGTAGTTCACTTTGCTGTAACTTCTACAACTTTAAAATTTTGTTCTCATGGGTTGCATAACATGAAAGTGAGTGACATTCTCTCAACTTGTTCCTTATGCCTTTGTGCAAAGTACTGTAACACTTTTCACCATTTCACTTATGACCTGCTCTTAGTAAATTGAATGCCCATCCTGCTTGTGTTGTGATGCTGCACATTAGAGCTACAACATGTCAAATGCATACAAAAGTTGTTTCTAATTTTAATTTGTTTTCCAAGAATTATGTAATTTGTTTTGAGGAGCGCTCCTGTTTGTGGTGACTTACTTTGGCTCCCAGTGAGGCAATATCTTGGTTTTTAACAATTCTCATTCTTGTTTTCAAATCCGTCCCTATTTCTGTTCTGGACTCTTTGGCACCCCTGATTTTTAATTGCTCCTCCCACACCTTCATTCGCCCTAAAGCCTATATTTCCCCCTCTGTCTCTGCATCACTTTCCTCCTTTTAAGACGCTTCTTAAAATCTACCCCTGATCAAAGCTTTTGGCTGTTTGACCTGATACCATCTTTCGTGACTGTCTCATTGTTTAAAAATACCCCTGTCTTGTGCCACAGGATGTTTCATTTTGTTTCTCATAGTACATTTAATTAGGTCTCTGTCTTGGCTCAGTGGTATGCACTCGCATCCAAAGTCCTCCTTGTTTCTTTCTTCAAACTCTTGCTTTATCCCCATTTAAATTGCATCTTCCACCTCATCTGTCCGCTATACTAATCTGTTTGCATGCGCAGTATCTACTTTCCATGCGACAGTTTAATCCAGTCCCTGTATGAATCATCAATTATCTTCCCTTGACAGCAAACTGGTTATAATGTCTTTCACAAACCATTGGAACCTTATCAAAAGTGGTCACTTGAGATATTAAGTTGTTTTACTTGCATAGAATTTTACAGCACAGAAGTTGGCCATTCAACTCGACAGGTCTATGCTGGTGTGTACAGTCTACACAAGTCTCCTCCCCACCTTAATCTAAATTTATCAACATATACTATTTTTCTTTCAAACCATCTTATTTTATAAGCTGCTGCTGCTTCATGTGTTGATGAGGCCCATATTCTTATTACTCTGGAGTAAATAAGTTCCTTAATGGATTTATTCATAACTATCTGGTCTCTGCTTTTAGACTTTCCAACAAATGTTAACACCATCTTCTCCTGTAAACCTTGTCAAACCCCTTCATAATTTTAAAGGCTCCTATCAGGTCACCTCTCTCTAGCCCCAGCCTATTCAATCTCTTCTGATAGTTATACACAGGAGTGAGTATTAGGGCAGCCTATAAGAGTTGTCTATTTCATGTGTACCTTTGTGTATTTTAATATCTGAGGTGTCAAAAACCATCAATTTCATTTAGTAATTGAGACACTTTTCCTCTTTGCAGCCGCTTCCAGAAAAGTTTGTAGTGAAGGGAGTGGTGGATCGTTTTTCAGAAGACTTTGTGGAGACTAGGAGGAAAGCACTAGACAAGTTTCTGAAAAGAATCGCAGATCATCCTGTTCTCTCCTTCAATGACAACTTCAATGTTTTTCTTACGGTAAAGGTATGGGGATTTAAATCCTTGAGAGGGGAGGTGAAGGTTAAAAGTTCTTTGCAGAAAGATCACGACCGAGAGGTGTGGTTTATTGAATGTGAAATATTGGTTTTAACTGGTACATGATCAAAATAATTGATGCAGGAATATTTGGTGTTGAACAATAGGTGGCAATTGGCTTTATTGACTTAACCAATTTGTGAAATGGAGTTTCTTGCAATGGTAAACTGGCATTAAAATGCAATACAAATCACTATTATCCATTTTAAAGTTTTAAACTGAATTATTACTAAGAACAGCTCTAATTTAACACTCCTGTCAATGTAAGAGGCTGCCACCACCTGTCTTTGCATGTCCACTTGTCCTTCTAAAACCTAAAGCTGAACAATGGGAAACAGTTGTGCAAATTTAATTATCACTCCGAACTTGAGGTTAAAGGATTCACAATCTAAATATTTAGTATTCTCATTGAATTTTAAAACAAAATTGGTGCAGATTTGTTTTGTGTTCCTAACTGGGCATATTTTTCAAATTTTCCTTCCATCCAAAAAAACAATTTCGAATTGAATCCAATTCATGGTCCCCACAAGAGAGACAAATAAAATCCAAGATGAGGCATTGCACCCCACTCTGGGCTTGATCTGACGCTTGATCTTGACCAAAAGGTCAAGATGGCTTTGAAAGGTTGCATCAGGTGACTCTACCCAAGCCTGGGAGATCAATCTGCCTGATCATTGACTCTTCCCCTGCCAGGCATATTGAATCATCCAGGTACAGAGCAGGAAATTCAGGTGAGGAAGTTCACATACCCTTAATGGAGCCAGCCAATTTCCCAACCCATTTTAGCCATTGTGGCTGTGTCCAGGTATTTCCGAAGCAAGGACATAAATCTTGCTCCATCGCATTTTAAAGGCAGTTCAAAGTCTCCAGCCTCTCTGTACTTCCTTGCCTGTTTGAAATGCCACTTAGTAAGATAAGGCTGAAGGAAATTAACTAGTTGGAAAATGGGCATTGTAGTGTGTGCTGAATAAAATGGCCCTTTCTGGTTCCCAAATTCTTTTAAAAAGAGTGAAACTAAGTGGGGAGGATAAGTATCACACTGAAATTAGGGGAACGAGTAGAGTTCTGATCTTTTGAGCATGGCAGAAATGTGTAATATGGATGCTATCACATACTGTAGGAATATAATTATAGGCTGATGGATTCAAACACATTCTCTAAGCAGATGGAAAAAGCCGTTCATCTGGGAGATGTCTAACTTTTGGCAACATGAAACTTGTAAGGAGCAAAACCTTGAACAAATTGGATTTTTAAAAAAAATCCAATGTTTTGTACAATTAATCCAGTCTCTTTGAATTCAGGAATAACATGTAGCCAACTAGTCACAAAACCTCATGTAGTTTCCTACATTCATGTAAAAGAAATACTAATCCAGGGCAATTCAAATAATCCTAATAAAATCAAACATCTGCTCTTAGCATGGTCACGACCATTAAAGCAATCACCTGAATGTAAAGAATTATGACTCGTGTCTTAAACTGTATGAAATGTCATTGTTGTTTCATGGTTCTTGGGAATTGAGTAAAATGCATGTTTCACAACGCACTAACTTGCCTTGGGTCACCAAATATATCAGTAAAGATCAGCTTTTGAGTTCATACAGCATGTACTTGCTGTTAATTGTATTTATCAGGATAATTTAACCACAAGCTTAAAATCTTGATCAGTGGGTGCCACCACACATACCATCAAATAGCTGCCAAAGAATCTTTTCTAACACTTTTTTTTGTTGCTGAGTTAATAGTCATGGATAACATACCAAGACATCGTTGGCACAGAAGAATTTTATATAAAACTAGGATAAATTCCACGTGATCTTCCAAGGAGCTGAGGCCCTTAATTCCCACCTTTGTTAATGTAAACTGATTGAATTTTGATATGTGGTTAGTACTTAATTCTTGATGTTGTAGACAAGAAACCCTACTACAAAATTACTAACATCTGCTCCATACCAAGTAAGCCTCTTACGGATTCTAACTTCATTTTGTTACGACTGGAAAACTTTGGCAAAATTTAGTTATGTGCTAAAACTTGTGATTTGAGTTTTGTAATATTGTGCTAAATGGCAAGGATTCAATTACTGTTGTGAATTAACCTAATTACTTTATTGGAAAAATCCAAACACAGGACACAGTTACTGAGCTCTGATGAAGGGTCATCCAGCCTTGAAACATTGGCTCTATTCTCTCCCCATGGATGCTGTCAGACCTGAGATTTTCCAGCTTTTTGTTTCTGATTCAAGCAACCACAGTATCTTGCTTTTATCCAAGTACAGGAGTCGATTGCATCCTTTCCAAGTGATTTTTTTGTTGTTGTATTTACCTCTGGGTCAAAATCTGGGAGGTGGGTGAGAATTGAACGGGGCTGGTGGGAGACTTCAGTTAAGGAGTTGGGTGTGCCTAACACTCACTCCTTCATACCCATCAACAAAAGAGAGGATTTAAAAGGACCTTACAGCTTCCAAAATCAATCCTTCATGGCAGCCATTGCTGCAAAAATGACCCCAAAATCTTGTCTTGTGACAACACTGGGGATGACCCAAACTTGAAGCCTTTTATCTTAGCTGCCTGTCCTTTTCTCCTTAGACCTGCAATTTTTTCCATTGAGTATTTGATTCTCTTTGAAAGTTGGGGCAGTAGAAGAAATTTTACACTTTCAAGTCCAGTTCATCACAGCCTCATTGCATAAAATTGTTTGCATTCCTGACCAGAGTAAAGAATGTTCTTGTTTGTTTGCGACATCTCATGAATAAACTTAAAAACAAAAACTAACTTGGTGGTTTTTGGGTTTCACCTGTATAGGACCTGAATCCTTATAAAAAGCAAGGTCTAGCTTTTATCACAAAGATGGGGGAGTCTGTAAAATACGTTACTGGAGGTTACAAGTTGAGAAGTCGGCCTGTGGAGTTTGCTGCTATGGGGGATTACTTGGACACGTTTTCTCAGAAGCTGGGGACAATTGACCGAATTGCACAGAGGATAGTCAAAGAGCAAGCGGGTAAGATGCTGGAAACCCGCCCCTGCCTTGGAACTTGGTTGGATGTAAGATCTTTTAAGCACCAATTTCATTCTGGTTAATTTTTTGGTAGGGTGCCTTGTAACTCCTTCCTGAGTGGTTGGAGTCCCCAAAATAAACACTTCCTCCCTGTTCACAGACTCTCATTGCTGTTACAGTTTTATGTTTATCTCCCTTGCCCTGTCCCAAGTTAATATCAGTCAGAGCATTTTCTATTTAGTGGTGGTTGTAGTGATAACATGTTGGCCTCTTATCCTAGTATCCTAGCTCTTTTAGAAGCTAGCTGTCTTGTCGCATGAAATCCTAACTATTTTGAATGCTGCTGTCAGCCGAAATTCATCCCATCCTCCCTGTAGCATCAACTAGATGCATCTGGCAACCGTTAAGGTGCATTTTTGTGCTTGCACTGATTTCTGTAATTCAGTTTCCATTGCCGCCTTCAGCAAACATCAGTACAGAATGAGGAATCCTACACCAGTGTGTCTGGTCAGCACAGTGGTGTTAATAAATGGATTGGAAGGCAAGGGAGGGAGCTGTAGCTGGCAGAGCTCGCAGACAAACTGAATTTTATAGCTAAGCAAATAGTCTGTTTACCAAGCCCATTTTAAACCCGCATTACCACTTCCTGCAACACAGAAATTGTGTAAAATCTATTCCAGGTGTGATTGATGGGGGATATTGCTTGGGGAAATTACAGAAACAAATGCGAGCTTACAGACCATGAACCTGTGTGAGGGAAGTCATCTGTTAGTGACTTTCTTCCCCCCCCCTCCATATTTAACCACAGTGCCTAAGTGTACAGATTGATTTTTGAATTTGCCTAAGCATTTTTCTTGTCCTCCAATATTCTAAAGTGCCTCATATCCAGTTTTTTATGATTGCAATCCAATCTGATAGCCAACTTGCACACAACGTCCCACAGACCAATGACTAACACTAATCTATATTCAAAAAGTACAGCAAACCCTCAGTGCTGTACTGAGCGATCCGTTTGGGCTGGGACTTTCACCCATGACCTGATTGAAAAGAGTGCTACTATTGAACTAAGGTGACACATGCACAGTTCTGCTGATAATCTGAAACACAGCAAGAGCATGTTGACTGCAACAGTTATATGGGAAAGGAAAAATGCATGAGCTTTAATCAGAATGGGAAGGTATTAATGCAGAACACAGTGAGGGAAGGTGGGTAGAAAGAGTGTAATACTTTGTATTCAAAGCAGTGCATGTGTTGCCATACAAGGTTTGATCTTGCTTGACTTTTTATTTCGAATTTCCTTGTGCTAATTATTTAGAATACTTGGTGGAGTTTCGAGAATATGGACCCATTTACTCCTCCTGGTCTGCTATAGAAGAAGAACTAAACAAGCCCCTCAATGGGGTGTCAAATTGTATTGGCAGCTGCTGCATAACTCTAGAAGACCTATCTGAGGACATGTCTGATGACTTCCTTCCTGTCCTTCGCGAATATGTACTCTACATAGAATCCATGAAGGTAAGAGAAATTTCATCACATCAGCCCTTTTTTTTCAAGCCAAAGGTTGTGATATTTACCTGTGATTCATATTTTTGATGGACTTTGGAATATGTTTGTTTTGCTTTACTCCATCATTGAAATATGAGTTGCTTTATGTTCTCATTTGTGGAACAGGCTTGAAGGGCTGAATGGCCTGCTCAAGTTCTATCCTCTGTTCATTTGTGGGTGTTGCCAACATTTCTTACTCATCACTGATTTGTCCTTGTGAAAGTGGAGTTAAGAGAACTTTTTAAATATAACTGAACGGTTTGCGAAGATGTTTCACAGGGTAGTTAAAAGTCAACCACGTTGCTGTGGGCCTGGAGTCACAAATAGGCCAGACCGGGTAAAGAAGGCAGATTTTCTTCCTTTAAAGGACTTTAATAAACCAGATGAGTTTTGATGACAATCTGGTAGTTCCATTATTGGTGCTAGCCATTTAATTGCTGACTTTAATTAATTGGATTTAGATGCCATGGCTACTGTGGTAGGATTTGAACTTGTTGTTGTTATTTTGCTAGGACTTTGTATAGAGAATAACTTAATGTGATAATTTGATATGCAATGTCCTGAAATCTCAATATTCTGGGTTACAAGCTAATCCTATAACTTGTAATTCAGAAACTCCATGGGTTCAAATTAGACTTGAGTTACATGTGCAAAAGCACCTCAAATGATTGAATTTTGAGCACTCACCTGATGAAGGAGCAGCGCTCCGAAAGCTTGTGATTCCAAATAGACTGTTGGACTTTAACTTGGTGTTGTAAGACTTCTTTGAGGACTGAAGATGTATTTTCCATATTACTGGTTCACAGATATGTCTAATGTTGTTTTGCATGAAAATTTCAGTTCACTATTTGCATTCCTCTGAAAGCCAGCACATAAATCCTGACTTGTAGGCAACATCTGTCCAGAGAGCGTGATTTATTTGTATGTGCCCCTCTGGAGTGAAAAAGATTTGCACTAATTTGTCGATTACTGCTCAGTAATCAAAATTTATGAAGCTTAACATAACTTGTCATTTGTGTTGCGGATTACATCGCATGTATTGTTAATGCTGGGCCTTGGCAAGATGGTTGCTGACACATGGCCAAGATTCAAAGCCTATTTGTTCATTTTTGTTTAGAATGTGCTTAGGAAAAGAGACCAAGTGCAAGCGGAGTATGAGGCCAAACTCGAAACTGCTGCTTGCAAGAAAGAAGAGAGGCAAGGGGTGAGTACCTTTCACTATTTAACAGGCCATTTGGCCCCCAGATCCATGTCAGTGTGTGTTTAGCTGTTGGGTTATAACGAGCAATAGGCTGCTTGTGCGGCACAATGCTTTGCAAACTATCCTGTCATGCCTTAGTCTGGACTGAGATCTGGTACAAACTACTGAGATGGGCCGCCTTTTCTGTTTTAATTCCAGGAACCAGTTCCAAAAGGGCCTGGGATCTAGGTTCACAGCACCAAATGTCTGATTTAGGCACAAATTGACACACCAACTTGCCTTTTGTTTATTTGGAGAGGCCAATAATATTGTTAGTAAGTAGTAGGTGTTATATGGGGAATCTGGAAAAGGAGGAGGGCGTTCAACAGCCTCTTGAATCTATTCCACCATTCAATTAGATCAAGTGTGATTGGTATCTCCATTCCATCTACTTGTCTTGGTTCCATAATCCCTTAAACTCTTGCCCAACACAATCTATTTAAGTGTTGCCTCATAAACCCCTCTATCTCCCTATCTCTAAGCCCCTCTAGCCCTACCAAACTCAGATACATGTTCACCCCTAATTCTGACATCATCATTGCCTTTTTAATTTTTCCACCTTTGGTGTCTTCAACTGCTTGGGTTCTAAGCTCTCAAACTCCTTCCCTAAACCCTTCCACTTTTCTACCTTCTGCCTTTTGGGTTCGGTAAAGGTCTTTGGCCTAGCTTTCAACCATCTTTTGGTGATTAATTCTATTCTATAATGTTCCTTAAGACCTTGATTTTTTTTTTTAACATTAAAAGTGCCAAAGAACAAGTTTTTGGCATTTTTCATAAACCTTGCATTTAAAATAAGATTAATGTTTTGCAGCAGTCGCAAGCTTTTAATACCGTGGTTGCTCTTGGCAAAAGGCACTTTCCCTGGAACATGCTCAGTTTCTTGTTTCCGATAGAGTTCAGGTTGGTCTGTCTTCATCCATTTCTGCCAGTTTGAGGTTCAAATTCACACTCCAGTCTCTGCAGTAAGGTCCAACTGATTTAAATGAGTGTATGCCAAGTCTTTGCAAATCTTGGCTCGACATGCACTCTTGAGACTATGCTGGAGAGTAACTTGCCTTCTGTCCTTGTTTAAAACAAAGATTTGTATTTACTTGGCATGTGTTAAAGAAATTTACACTTGTTTTAAGTGTAGACACTCTTGCAATGTAGGAAATGCCTCTGCTAATTTGCACACTGTGTAGGTTGATGAGCAGATTTGGGGATAAACATTGGCCAGAGCACAAGAGATATCCTGTTCTTCAAAATTGTACAAAGGGGTCTTTTGTGTCCACCTGAGAGGCAGGAAGGGCCTTGGTTTAGTGTCACATCTGAAAAACAGTGCAGCTCCAGGGTAAATCCTGGATTCTTGTGCCCTGGTTTTGAGTGGGAGTTGAACTCAAAACCTTCTGACTGAGGTGATGCAGCTGCCAAACCTGGGATGTTCTGGTGCAACCTGCTGCGGCAGATTCTGTGGCTTGGCCAAAAGCCCATGACTTTCAGCAGGATCGGATGATCATGGTGGTGGGAGGGACTGGAAACAGTGGCACAATGGTTAGCACTGCTGCCTCACAGCGCCAGAGACCCGGGTTCGATTTCTGCATTGGGTCACTGTCTGTGTGGAGTCTGCACGTTCTCCCCATGTCTGCGTGGGTTTCCCCTGGATGCTCCGGTTTCCTCCCATAGTCCAAAGATATGCAGGTGAGGTGCATTGGCCATGTTAAATTCTCCCTCCGTGTACCTGGACAGGTGCCGGAGTGTGGCGACCAGGGGATTTTCACAGTAACTTCTTTGCAGAGTGAATGTAAGCCTACTTGTGACGAATTTTTAAAAAAAAACTTTACCCCACCCTGAACCTTTTTAAAGAGCTGAATATCCTAATAGAAATAAATCAAAGGACTCTATTCCTGTTTTAAGACATTTACTGTAATCAATATAAATCAAAACTGGCAATTAATGCATCAACCTGAAGTGTTTTCATATTAACTAGCGCAATCAAGGTAAGCCTTCCAACACTATTCACTGGGTAGCAGTAGAAGAATCCATTCCAAGTTACTCCCAGTTTTCTAGCAGGCTCACTTCTTGCCGTGCCTTGTTGCAGCTATCGGTGTCTTACAGAAATTGTCCCACTC
Source organism: Mustelus asterias (assembly GCF_964213995.1). Taxonomy (NCBI): domain Eukaryota; kingdom Metazoa; phylum Chordata; class Chondrichthyes; order Carcharhiniformes; family Triakidae; genus Mustelus; species Mustelus asterias. The sequence goes on from NC_135806.1 coordinate 9,041,442, forward strand.
AGCCTGACTACTCCACGAGCAATTCCTACCGTGGCAAATTCTTATACTGGAAATCTCAATGTCCTGTCTGTGCCATTGTCATCTTTTCGACAGAGAACCAACTCTCACCAGCATCCTGCTTGGTTGTTCATTGCTCTTCGCAATAAGAGATGCATTTTTCTATGTCGGTTCCTGGCCAAATGGCAGCTGTCAGTTTTCACACTTTGACAGTAGCAAACTATCAGTTGATTTTCAGATTTTTGATTTAGGTGTTTCTTTTTCCCATGACAACCATGTCACATGGCTCTGTCTCAGGAAAGATGTTTAGTATGACCACCCCTATCCCAGAGCATTGTTTTACCCTTCAAGTTAAAGGAGACCTTTTAAACATCTTGTGAAGTCCCAGTTTTGTAACAATATGGAAGAGGCTGCTTGGGGTATGCAAGTGTGTTTGAGGATTCTTCTTAAAGGGGCTACCGGAGGTAGGTAGGAATAAGATAAATGCAAACCCACATGCAACTATTATGTACCTTTTTAATATACTGACCTTGTACATGATTCCAATAGGTTAACATTCCCAGTTGTTTTACAGTAGAATGTCTTTTTTGCTTTGGAGCTGTCAGCTTTAGTTGAGATGTGACTCACCAAGAGCACTTAAAGATATATATCTGGCCTTGCCAGTGATGCCCACATCCACAAAAGAGAAACAGTTGAAGTGCATGAATTGAAAGTGGAGTTATTACAGAATATTCTAATTCACTTCTCAACTAACTAATTGATATGATTAAACATGGACAGGTCACCTGGCCCAGGAACCTCATTCCTTCCATAGACCTTGTGCAATTTGCCCTGCGTTGGACAGGGGCACTAGTTGGTTCTCGAGGGAGATACCTACGTTAGAGGTAAATCTGAGAAACAATCTTCCCGAGGTTTTGGTAACTTTCCCTGAACCCAAAGTGAATTTTAATGAGGCTTCCCCATCTAAGGGATTTTCACAGTAACTTCATTGCAGGGTTAATGTAAGCCTACTTGTGACGCTAATAAGTAAACTTAAACATCTCTTTAACCTTACTTAAAACCCACGAGCTGGGTGCCTGAAACAGAAATTGTTCAGGATATCCTGCTGCTCTCAACAGAGGATTAATTAATTGTTTGCTACCTGGAGTGGCTATAGTGCACATTCCTTTTGTAATGTGTGGTGCATCTTAGCACAGATATTAGGCTGGTACAGCGGTTAGCTATAGATGTGTTAGGTTATAAACCTGGTGTATCCTTTTGCAAGACAATGGGATATTGTGCAATCTCACTCTTACTGTTAACTTTACAAAATGAAGACCATACATTCATTATGTAACCCAGGTGAAAGTCACCATGTAAAGCAACACTATTGGACACACCAGAGTTTAGCCTGGGGGAACTGTTTCCTATTCGACTGTAACGTGATTTATTTAAAAATTAAGAACAGAATCCTGGTGGTCCATTATGAACTTTGAAAATTGAAGGCTGACCGCATAGATTTTAATTGGAAATATTATCTGGATTTGACGATATGGTGCTGGGCCAAAGGTTTCTACAATGCAGACCAGATCTGATTACGATATTCATTAATAGCTACACGGACGCCTGCCCATTTTGTCCTTTTAGATTTTGCATACAGACTAATAGAACCATACTGACCTCTAGAGGACAAATGCACAGGTACAAGCTTTGCTTGCCTCGCTTCAAGTGGTGCTGTGGAACTGACACTAGGAATGGAACTACTACAGTTGAGTTCTCAAGTTAATAATTCGGTTAGAAAAAAGAATAACATTTCCCTGCACAAATCCCTTTTACTATTTTGTCCACCCACGGATGTCCCCGGTAAGCGACTAATACATTCAAATGTACTGCAAAAGTCTGGGTTTGTGTTGAGCTGCTCACCTTACTGAGTCCCCTTTGCAAATCAGATTGTTAAATGTTTCCTACAAGTGTTTTTCACTTGATATGAAAGTTGCCTTGGTAGCTATTCAGTGCTGTTTAAGTCTTGTTCATCTTCTAGCTGCTGTGACTTGAGCACTTTTGGCTGTTTGTACAAAATATTCTTAGGGTGTGAAAATCAATTTATTGGGTGTAAATGCTCAGTTTTGTGCTTCGTGCACCCTGTGCATATTTTTTTTTGGGTGTCCAACAAGGAGTTGCATTTTATACAATGTCTTTCACATGCTCAAATCCCAGTGCTTCACTGAAATGGAAGCAGAAAATGTGGGGAATACTTAGCAGGTCTGGCAGTACATGTAGACAGGGAGAAACAGTTAACATTTCTGCTCTAATGAAGAGTTCTACTCCACTCCACGTGAACTGTATTCCTCTCTTCCTATAGGTGCTGCCAGGCCTGAGTTTTTCCAGACTTTTTTGATGTTTTGAGCACCAACAGTATTTGGCTGTTGCTCCACAGTAGGTTTACCAGATGCATGAAATACATGAAAGGTGACCCAGGAACTTGGCGAGAGCATTTTGGGGAGGGAATTCTGTTGCTTAGACCTAGACAGCTGAAGGCTCAACTGCCAAAGGTAGAAGCAAGGAAATTGGCTCTGTCCCTGTAAATAATAGCATGCTGCTGAGAAAGAAGGTGTTTTGCTCTTGATGATCAGGTGAAAATAATTGTGACATTGGCTGAAAGATTCCCAGAGTGAAATTACTAAAGGATTTGGTGTATTTTTAAAAGTTGTTACACTACCCCTTTTTGGGGTGGGACGGTGGTTAGCTGCTGCATCAGTGCCAGGGACTTGGTTCAGTTCCTGGCCTGAGTGACAGTCCGTGGGTTTCCTCCTGATCGCCAACAACCTATCCTGGTCTTTCCCTCCCAAAGGTCGTGAATGTAGTCCAATCCATCACGCAAACCAGCCTCCCATCCATTGACTTGTCTACACTTCCCACTGCCTCGGCAAAGTAGCCAGCATAATTAAGGACCCCACGCACCCCGGACATTCTCTCTTCCACCTTCCATCGGGGAGGGGGGGGGGAATACAGAAGTCTGAGGTCACGTACCAACTGACTCGACCAGCTTCTTCCCTGCTGCCATCAGACTTTTGAATGGACCTACCCTGCATTATGTTGATCTTTCTCTACACTCTAGCTATGACTGTAACACTACATTGTGCGCACTCTCCTTTCGTTCTCTATAAATGGTATGCTTTGTATAGTGTCGAAGAAACCATAGTTATCACTATATGCTAATACATATGACAATAAATCAAATCTCTTTGATTCTCTGGTTTCCTCCCACAATCCCAAAAACATGCTGGTTAGGTGCATTGGCCATGCTAAATTCTCCCTCAGTGTACCTGAGCAGGTGCCGGAGTGTGGTGACTGGGGATTTTCACAGTAGCTTCATTGCAGTGTTAATGTAAGCCTACTTATGACACAAATTTTAAAATAAACTTAACTTTCATATTAGTGTTTTAAAGTTTATGAAGCAAGTGACTTATAACTCAATGATTTTTTTTACAATACTTTCATTTTGCAAACCACTGTGTATTCCATTGTTAAATTCTTAATCAAATGTCGTGCAGCAGTTTCAGTTAGATAAGAGAATTGACCAGTTAAATATGTTCCTTTGCAAAATTATTCATTTAACAAGTTTTCATTCTGACCAATGTGTTAACCAACTATTTCCACATACAGGTTAACTTGTGTATCATCTTTGCTCCATCTCTTGATGTTGAATGAAAACCTCATTTTTCTGTGTAACTGGGGTTGGCAAAAAATGTTTGAAATGTTGATCAGGGAATACTGATAAAATGGGCAGTGTGATTTCCAAGCTGCAAAAACATGATTAGCTGGCTACTTCTGCTCCTTGGTGATCAGGAAGTCTGAGGTCACGTACCAACCGACTCAACAGCTCCTTCCCTGCTGCTGTCAGACTTTTGAATGGACTTACCTTGCATTAAACTGATCTTTCTCTACACCCTAGCTATGACTGTAACACTACATTCTGCACTCTCTCGTTTCCTTCTCTATGAATGGTATGTTTTGTCTGTATAGTGCGCAAGAAATAATACTTTTCACTTATTACTTGTGACAATAATAAATCAAAAGGAAATCTGAGCTGGGAGTTCAGTTTGTTTTCTTGCAGATTTTAATCTAAACGGCAATTGCTAAATTATACTTGAAGTGAAGAGAAACCGCCTTATCCAGAGTAAATTTCTTTTCCTTTTGTTTATGTTTTGTGGTTAAATCTGAAATTTATGTTTCTTCAGAGTTTTCACAAGAGAATGCTTTTGGGATGAATGCAAATAGTCCTTTGAATATTTGAATAGTCTGCTGTGGAATGTGTCACAATGTTTGTGGCAATGTGATTAAAAGTTGTGAAAATATTTGAAATTTTCTGTTTTCTACTCCAAAAGCAAGCTTTTATTTTGGGTTTCCTAATTCTGGCAAAAACCTGATTATTGTGCACCTGAGGTATTATAAATGCTAATTTATCATCATTGGTGATTTGGCAGGGTTAACACTGCTGTATCTGTGCCAGGGACCTGGGTACAATTCCAGCCTCTGTCTGTGTGGAGTTTACATGTTCTCCCCGTGTCTGCGTGAGTTTCCTCTGGATTCCTCCCACAGTCCAAACATGTGCAGGTTAGGATACATTGGCCATGCTAAATTACCCCTTGGTGTCTAAAGATGTGTAGGTTGGGGTGATTAGCCATGGTAAATGTGTGGGGGTGATTGTTGGTAAGATGCTCTTTTGGAGAGTTGGTATGGGCTGAAAGGGTTCAATGCAAATACGGTAACAAATGGAGTTACACAAGTTGATTCACTTGTTTGAAGTTCTGAATGAGGATAGAATCATTGGGGTGAGTGAGGTTTGTGCCAATACGGGGAACAACTCCAGTTTAGACCATCAGTGCCATTGGTAGCAATTATGAGGTTGAATGTTTTGATAGTGTTATGCAGTGTGTCCTGTCTGTGAGCAACCTTGAGCATTGTTCCAACTGGTATTCTGCCCTCAATCACACTCACTCAGACTGCTCTGGGTAGTTAGCTGAGCAGTCTGCCTGTCTAAATATAGACACTAGTCAGATCTTGTGCTTTTTTTTCTTTTGGAGTGTGACCTGTGCATCTTTGGGCGGTGGGAGGAAACCCACAGATGCCAAGAACATGCAGACTCTGTATAGACAGTCAGTCAGCCAAGGCCAGAATTGAATCCGGGTCTCTGGCACTGAGGCAGCAGTGCTAACCACTCTGTATTCTTCCTACTAAAACCAATTCCTTCACGTTTCACCACATTGAACTTGGTCTGCCACTTGTCCACCAACATGTCTTTGTCCTCCTGAAGTTTTCCATTTCGCTCCTCTCAGCGCACAATGCTTCCTTGTTTCTCATCATGCACAAATTCTGAAATTATGCCCTGTACACACACCTAGGTCACAAATATCCATCGGGAATAGCAAGAGTCTTAAAACAGGCCCCCTGTGGGAAATGCCATGACCATCCTTCCTCTGGTCTGCGAAATATCCATTAGCCGCTATTGCCTGTTTCTTGAAACTTGGCCAATTTCGTATCCATCTCTTTTATTCCAAATACAGTTTAATGTGCCTATCCTTCTGATGGTCTTCAGTATTGTCTGCTGATACTGAGCTGGAGATGCTAGTTAAGTAGAATTTGAAAAATGTAGCAAGTATTTATGATTAAGTGTTTTTTTTTATCCAAAGACCCCAACAAATGTTGAAAAGTGCCAGGACCGTGTGGAGTGCTTCAATGCTGATCTGAAGGCAGACTGGGATCGGTGGCAAAGCAACAAGAGACAGGACTTTCGGCAGTTGTTGATGGGAATGGCAGACAAGAACATCCAGTATTACGAGAAGGTATAGTTTCCCTTTACTGGAATATGAGTTGAACAATGTGAGAGTGTACACGTGCTCTGTTAACCCACTAAACACAACCCACAATTGGAATTTTACCATTTTGCCTCTTTCCTGGATTTTCAGGATGTTGTTGATGCTTCAATCAGAAGTTGTAGAGTTTGGCTTAGTGGGAACTGATTATTCACAGGAAGCTATGGCATTGGGTGCAATCTGCATCTTTGGTTACCCATGCATGTAAGGGCGCACTCTGATATCACTCCAGTATCCACAGGCTCTTCAGCAGCTCTTCAAGCAACCCTCCAATTACAGTTTGGCTGTTATGGTGTGATAGCACATCCTCACGCAGGATAGCTGGATCTCTGTTCCCACAACAAGCTTTTGAGGTTGTGGGGCATTTGAAAAATCTTTTTTTAGCCTAATTTGCAGTATTCGGGAATATGGAACCATATTGAGTGGATGGAATATAAGATCAGCCTTCACAGAACTTGGTTAGGACCGAATGGCCAACTCCTGTTCCTAGGTTTCATAATTGGGAATCTGAGCTCCAGGCATGAAATCCTATAGTGCAGAAGGAGGCCATTCAGCCCATTGAGTTTGCACCAACTGCAATCCCACCCAGGCCCTATCTCCATAACCCCGTGCATTTACCCTAGCTAGTCCCCCTGACATCAAGGGTCAATTTAGCAAGGCCAATCCACCTAACCATCTTTCGGACTGTGGGAGGAAACCGGAGCACGTGGAGGAAACCCACACAGACACGGGGGAGAATGTGCAAACTCCACAGTGACCCAAGCTGGGAATTGAACCTGGGTCCCTGGTGCTGTGAGGCAGCAGTGCTAACCACTCTGCCACCCCTTCTAACTATGTAAAGAAGATGGAGAAATATGTAGTCCTGAAATTTAGTGCCCTAGAAACATCAATTTTAAAATAATTGATCCTTTGATGGCAGTTACACTCTATACTGTTAAACTACGTCCTTCCTTCTGTGTATGAGCCTCCCATTTGTGTCTCTGTTGCCCATAGTGTGGTTTAATTAACAAAAATAGAGTCTCCATTCCTTCCGGCATTTGACCTGTGGAAAGTTTCAACCAGTTGATTTTTAAAAATAAGTCCTTGAACCATGGCACGTAGAATACTTTGAATTCTGAGTACTTTATCTCAGTTCAAATAAAAAGTGCAATGTTTCCTTAAGAGAATGGGTCAGTCAGTGACATTGATCTCCAATTCTTTTATCAGAAGTTGCAGAGACCTGTTTGGATTTTATGCCCCACCTTCCTTCTGCTAATTCTGTCAACATGAGTGTCCTCTGCTCCACCAATAATGCTCTTCCATTGAGCAGACCCTGTTTTAAATGCTGCACCACTGGTGGCAGCTGCCTAGTTCCTAAGCTCTGGATTTCAGTGTAACTGCCATTCCTAAACCTTTCTACCTCCTACTTTAAGAAATTAGTTAAAATCTACCTCTTGGATTAAGCTTTTAGTCATCTGTCCCAGTAGTCCCTTGGGTGTCATGTTACAGTCACTCTCCCGTGGATACATCGCTGTGTTAAAGACACTAAGAATGTGTGGTGTTGAAAGGGGGAACTGGTCTGCACTTGGCTTTCCTGCAGGACCACTCATGGTTGGCATAAAAAAACCCAAGAGTAACGTGAGGAAAAGATTTCCTGTAGCAAATTGTGGTGTGGAATACATTGCCAGCAGGGAAGCAGATTTATAGTAATTTTCAAAAATAAATGGGGGGTATCAGAATTGTGCAGCACAGAAGGAGGCCATTTGGTGCACTCTGTGTCAGCTCTCTGTAGAAGCAATTAATCTACTGCCAATCCCATAACCTCCATAGAAATGCACCTGAAAAGAAAATAAATTTCTAGTCAGAGCTGGGAGTTCGATTGATTGGGATAGCCAAGAGCTGGTACAAGCAGGATGGATCAATGGCCACCTTCTCTACTGCATGACTCTGAAGTTACTGGAGAAATTGTGTATATACCAGTATTTTGTGGTAATGCTGTGTTTTCTGTGGCGAACCTGTTCTAGTTAATAATCTGATTTGTTTCTGTACATTTTTTGTTTTGCAGTGCCTTGCAGCGTGGGAATCCGTGATTCCTCTCCTACAAGACAAGCTCGAAGTGAAAAGCGAGAGCCACTCGTAGCTGCTGCTTTCGTGTGTTGGTTGTTTTCCGTCTTCACTTGCCCAATTCACATTGGAATGTTGCACTTTGGGGGTGGGGATTTGGGGGGCATTGAGGGGGAAGAAGGAACGTCCGAGAAAGTTTTGTATGTCAGTAGAACATTGGATACTCTGCTGTCTTGGGGAAAGTGTGCTCTCTGTTCAGTGGAGGTTTATTTCTTTTGTCCGTGTGGTGTTATCTAACATCACTTTCCGCGGTCTGATTATTGGCCATGGCGAGTACTCGATGGTAAGGGATATGACAGGGGCCCTTTGCCTGCCTGACTGATGTAATTGATTGTACTCCTTCACGTGCTGTATTTTTTTTTTTTAAACACTTGTTACACGTAAACAGTCTTGGACGTTTTTGAGACATTTTGATAAATGCATAGCAGCATCCTGTTTAACTAACTGAGTGCACTCAGGTGTGGGCTGGTATTTCTGCGGAGCTGTTGTTGAGATTGGAGTAGGCATGTCTGCAGGAGAGCTCCAGGCGTCGATTGGCGGAGATACTAAGGCCCCAGACAAAAGGGAAGAAAATGAAAAGTAGCTGAGATGTAAATTCCCTTTTCTGTTCAATTACCTTTATAGTCAGCACTTAAAATGATTTTTAAATGTCCTTGGTCACCTTGTGCATGTTACGGAGACCATGATAGCAGAGTACTAAATAATCCAGTGAGCCCTTTTAGAGCACAGTATTGGTGAAATCTTTTTTGAGACCAGCATTAATTGAACATTGACAGCATTCCTCTTTTTTTTAAGTATATTGATGTACACTTGTCACTTGGATCACTTGTAGAGTACTGTATCCTCCACCCATTATCAGTCCATTGTCTAATTTATATATATCTTTTCCTAATCGAATTTTGCCAAGTTTTATTTTCACATACTTTTTGTAAAAATTGACATCTTCATTGTGGTATCTTTATCAATGTAACGTATTTAGTCTGTATAAAAAAAAAAATGAAGTTGGTTTATGAAATCATGCCCTGTGATAAATGCTTTCAAGACCAGGCAGGGGGGAAGATCATATCGCTCACTCGCCCCTGTCCTTGTTGAGATTTGTTTGTATGTGAATTAAGTGAGTATTCTAGATATTTAATTGAAGACAGTGAGATATTGTTAGCTACCAGATCACCCAGGGAACAAACAGTAACCGAATTGTGAGTATACATACAAAGTGCCTTTGTTGCATGAAATATTTTGTATAAGCTAATTTAAGGTGTTTATTTTGGACTAAATTGTGAGCTGCGTTGTTTCCATAGCTACAGTACACTAAACTCTTGAGGAAAAATGGGAAAAGTTGCTAAGGAGCATGGTTACATTGCTGCTTTTTTGCCTCCTGTAACATCACCACGTGGGTCATTGTATTTAAATTTCTCCCACTAAGGTCTTTTTTTTTCTTTTGAGCATTCGTCTCTTTAGGTGAGCAATCATTGCATAAGCCTTTTTAAAAGAAAAACAAAAACCTTGCATTTTGGTCTTGGAAGCGTCCTGTCCAATGAACACTAACATTAGGTTTGACAGACCACTGCTACTTGTAGTTTTGGTTGTAGTGTAATTTTTTCCCATGCTATTGTATTCAGAGGACCAAGTCAGGCATCTGATAACCCTGGCTTGATTTGCCAGCATCTTGGAAGAAATTACATTTGACCAAACCTTCTCCTGAAATTAAAACTGTTGAGAATATAGGGCTCATAATGAAAGAATGCAAAAGATGAATTTGAATTGTCGTCTTTATTTGTGCCTAGGCAGTTTTTGAAGTGGAGTAAGTTTCCAACAATGAAGGCATTTGATATTTTTCCTTTTGAGCACTTCAATGCATACATTAAACTGAAAATACCAAGTGATTGGGGAAACATCCCATCCGTTCCTCATTTGAGGTATCTGTGACATTTGGGTTGTCTCCAGTTCACTAGTTCAACTTAATTTGGAATCTTCCCTACTCAAAATTGGTGTAGCTCATTCAAAACTGAGTGGGATCTTCCAATTCCATGCCTGAGTTAATGCCACAGAAAAGGTCCAGATTTAGAAATAATACTAGTGGTTTCAGGGAAATAAAAACTTTTTGCTCAGATGAGTAGTACCTGTTTGTATTCAGGGTAACTGCTTTGGTGGCACATTGTGAATCACTTGGGTACATACTAATATGGCAAACTTAAAAATAATCTGAACCTGAAGATTGATCATTGTGCAGTGGGTGTAATTTATTGCAGTTCATAGGTGATAACTTGCTTAAAGTGCCAAAACTTTAATGCATTTTCTCAAAGATGTTGGTAATGTTTTACACGAAGAAACCCAGATTTGGTCAAAGAGCAAGTGAAACGCTGGAAACCATTTGAAAATGATGCATATGGCATCAGTGCTATGGAAAAGTAGCACTGTATGCGGTGCTTTGAATCATTCCTTCTCATGGGCTTTTCCTGGTGCTAACTTCTGGGACATGTTAATCTTCGTGCTAGAGTTGTAACTAAAACTGTAATGGCCTACACTACTACTGGAGAGCACTTTGAATGGGGTTACAAAGGTACACTTGTCCAGCAAAGAACAAATACCAGTGTGTCGTTCAATATTGGCAGGTTTACATGCTGTTGGTTAGTGTTCTAATAGTGATGTGGCTGTTTCCACCAGCTAAGATAGCAATATGCATGTAAAACAATTAATGGAACTAATTTATCTCCAATTTTGAGGGAGGAGATGTCAAAGTACCAGTAATCTTTTTCACCATGAGCTTTTTGGCACTAATTAGTGGAGATGGTGGTACAGTTTCATTGTGTTAAAATGTACCTGTGCATTCAGAGATCCCTTCTCGTATTGTGCATCATTACAGTTCAACAACAGAGTTGCCAGATGTGAGATATTCAATATTTTGTTTAGCCGCTTCTGATGACTGAAGTGATTGTAATCCTCAATTTCTGTTTGAGGAAAGATGGATTTGTTTACTGTGAACCTTAAAGCATGAAGCTTTGAAATAAATCATGAAGGAGTAAGTAGTTAGTGAAATCAGTGTGGATTATTTAATGTTGTACCCTTTCCCTAACACAAGTTTGGTGCTATGCTAATGCCAACAATTCTTGCAATCCAACTTGTACCTGTGGATTTTGCTTTTTGAACACTATTGAATAAACACTTGGGTAAATTGTTCGCATTCAAATTGTGTATTACTGTTATTATTTGGTGTAGGTTCGGGAATGAGTAAAATTTATGCTATGCTCACACTAATTCAGTCTGGCCCATGGAATGAGATGATATCGAACCGGGGGATGTAGCTTGAGGCATCAGCATTGGTGAATGTTGACGCAGCCTGAAAAATTGTATCTCTTGCATGTAAAGAGGATCTTTTTAAAATGTGATTTATATCCAATTTTTGGGGTCGTTGGTATGGTTTAAAATGCTGCAAAACCTGATGCACAATGTCAAGTGTTAGTGATGCTGCTAGTGGGCAGCACTTGCTGAACAATCTTGAACATGCTAATAGCTACACTAACAACCATTTTAAGGTATGTTGAGCCCATAACATGGTTCATTTATATTTACTAGAAGTGACTTGCATTCACACACAGGAACCTGTCATCTGCAAATAAAAGGAATGAGATCAAGCCTTATGCTGGTTCCAATTACCCTAGATTTAAAGCAGCCTAAATTTTCCCTTTAATGGCAATGCATTGGCCATTTAGGTTGGACTTGGCAATCAATCAGTATTCTATTTTCCTCTGGTATAAGACATGAGCAGAATTAGGCCACTCGGCCCATTGAATCTGCTCCGCCATTCAATCATGGCTGATATTTTTCTCGTCCCCATTCTCCTGCCTTTTCCCCGTAACTCCTGATCCCCTTTAATCAAGAACCTATCCATCTCTGTCTTAAAGACACTCAATGACCCGGCCTCCACAGCCTTCTATGGCAAAGGGATCCACAGATTCACCACTGAAGAAATTCCTCATCTCTGTTTTAAAGGATCATCCCTTTAGCCTGAGGTTGTGCCCTCTGGTTCTAGTTTTTCCTACTAGTGAAAACATCCTCTCCACGTTCACTCTATCCAGGCCTCGCAGTATCCTGTAAGTTTCAATAAGATCCTCCCTCATCCTTCTAAACTCTAACGAGTGCAGACCCAGAGTCCTCAACTGTTCCTCATACGATAAGCTCTTCATTCCAGGGATCATTCTTGTGAACCTCCTGGACCCTTTCCACAAGGCCAGCACATCCTTCCTTGGATACGAGACCCAAAACTGCTCACAATACTCTAAATGGGGTCTGACCAGAGCCTTGTATAGCCTCCGAAGTACATCCCTGCTCTTGTATTCTAGCGCTCTCGACATGAATCTAACATTGCATTTTGCCAACTGAACCTGCACATTAACCTTGAGAGAATCTTGAAAATGGACTCCCAAGTCCCTTTGTTTCTGATTTTTCCTAAGCATTTCCCCATTTAGAAAATAGTCCATGCCTCCATTCCTCCTTCCAAAAATGCATAACCTTACACTTTTCCACATTGTATTCCATCTGCCACTTCTTTGCCCACTCTCCTAACCTGTCCAAGTCCTTCTGCAGTCCCCCCTGCTTCCTCAATACTATCTGTCTCTACACAAATTGCATAAATTGTTGTGATAGTTTGAAATCTTTTGGGGAAGGAAATCTGCTGTCTTTACCTGGTCTGGCCTACATATGACTCCAAAGCCACAGCAATGTGGTTGACTCTTAACTGCCCTCTGAACAAGGGCAACTAGATGGGCAATAAATGCTGGCCACCTAGCAATGCCCATGCCCCATGAATGAATAATTAAAAAATGGCATTCTTGTTTGTCCTGATGAGTGCATGATAAAACTTAAGCAATACATATTTTTTTAAAAGTAATATTCAAGTTCGTATGGCCAAGTAATTATTTGGAATTTGGAACTTCTAACTGGGAGGAGTGCTTGGGAGAAGTGGATGACTCGCCTTGGACCAGCAGGCTAGTCATGTTTTAAGCAGTAGTGTACTGTAGTTTTATCAGTATTATTGTCTTGTTTGGCCACAAAGTAGAACATCCTACCACTGTTGCATTCCTGCTTCATGCCGTGTTTGGCTAAACCTTCTAACCGAATGGGTGCTTGAGTAACCAAGGTCCATACTACTCTATTCCTAATTCAGCCAATACTGTTTTAGATAGCCCAACTCCATCCAAATGGATTTGGAATATGAAAATAGTGATCTTTATTTCGTACGGTGATTAGGTTGAGGAAGGCCATTCGGCTCAGCTAGAAACAGCTCCAGTTCATCCCCATCACCCTTTGCAACATTCATTTGTTCCAGAAAGTTTTGCCTCTTACCTGGATTTTTATTCTATGTGGAACACTGAAAAATTTCTTGCATTTTTAAAAGTGTAACTAGGGACATGGATGGGTGCTTCTGATGTGATCAGCATTTATTAACCATCATTGATAGCTCTTGAAGATGATGCTGGTGGGTCAGTGCGGTGAATGTACAATCTGTGTGTGAGGAGTCCCAGTCACGATGAAGGATCAGTAATCTGCTTCCAAGTCAGGATGGTGATTGGGACCCATAGGCCTGCTGTCTTTGTCCTTCTAGGTGGTAGAGCTTAGAGGTTTAGAAGGTGCTATCGAAGGAGTCTTATCAAGTTGCTGCGTTGCATCTCAGCAACCAGAATGTGCTGTGTAGTGGAGGGAGCAAATGTAAGATTGGATGTTAATCAAACTCTTCAAACAACTCCATCCCCTTGCCATGCTTGCAATTTGTAATCTCAAATTTACATTCCCTTTAAAACATTTTAAATGCTACTGAGAGGAAACCTCAGATACTTCCCTCCCAAGCTGAGAAGCCTCCGTTTTCCATCTCGTAGTCATGAAATTTGGGATCTACCTCATGCCTCATTTGTGAGGCCTTCAGTGTGTGAGATGATCTTCCTCTTGTCTCTGTGACTAGACCCATGATGGGAACACTGCAATTGTTCAGCTATTACTTTCTCCTAACTGGTATCAACTTTTTTTTTAAGCTTGTAAGTACCATGAGCATTTCGGGAGGCGTAGTGGAGAACATGCCCCTGTCTTCATCAACTGGGACAAAGTAGAAATGGTTCAGAACTTCAGGCTTTTAGGTGTCCAGATCACCAATTCCTCTGCCCAAGACTGCAAAAAAACTACAAAAGGTTATAATCCGATCCATCGCTCAAAGCAGCCTCCCATCCATTAACTGTCTACACTTCCTACTGCCTCGGCAAAGCAGCCAGTATAATTGAGGACTCCTCGCACCCTGGACATTCTCTCTTCCACCTTCTTCTGTTAGGAAAAAGATACAAAAGCCTGACTCAAGAACAGCTTCTTCCCTGTTGCCAACAGACTTTTGAATGGATTCACCTTGCATTTAAGTTGATCTTTCTCTACACACTAGCTATGACTACATTTCTAAAGTGCAGCTGAGATTCGGAGAGTTGTTCCTGAGACTTCTGCATTTTTCAGTCTGTCAAGCCAGCTCTTCCTCTGGTACAATACTTAATCTCTCCAAATGATTCCTCGGAAGAAAAGTTGAGAGTGCAATGAGTTTTGCAATTTGGGCCACTGTGCCCATTTGGAGCAAGGACTTTAAATATTGAGACTGACATTTCTTCAACCTAATCTTGCATTGACCCTCATTTCATGAAGGCATATGGGAAATAAATCGTGTTAATATTTGCCAAGTTTCCTTAACTTGTCCATGGGAAATTTTCCTTTTCGGTACAATTTTAAATGCTTGAACATAAAACTTTTCCCTGGAGCATAAGGGTGAACTTATAGCGGTCTATAAAATAATGAGGGGCATAGATCAGCTAGATAGCCAACATCGTTTCCCAAAGGAAGGGCAGTCTAAAACTAGAGGACATGGGTTTAAGGGGAGAGAATCAAAAGGGTCCAGAGGGGCAAATTTTTCTCTCTCGGGGTGGAGAGTGTCTGGAACAAGCTGCCAAAGGTAGTAGTAGAAGCGGGTACAATTTTGTCTTTTAAAAAGCATTTAGACAGTTCCATGGGTATAGAGGGATATGAGCCAAACGTGGGCAACTGGGGTTTGCTTAGTGGCTTTAAAAAAAAAAAGGGTGGCATAGACAAGTTGGGCCGAAGGGCCTGTTTCCCTGCTCTAAACCTCTGGCTACTCTTAAATGTTGTAAATTTGAGGAATTTAAAAGGCTCGGATTTGTATTCTTGTCCCCAATTATTAGATTTTAGGATTGCTAGATTTACATAACCACTCTGCTTGATTCCAACTTGTGGGAGTGGTAGCTTTACTGGAAGAATGAGATTGAGACCACTTCCATAAAAGGATTGGGCTTGCATCGAAATACATTGAGGAATTCGAAACTGACGAACCTACTATATTTTATCCTGAAGGGTTTAGCCCACAATATCTATTCCTCTTCCATTCCAGTTCCCCAGCAGACTCTTTTTAAACTTGCAAAATTCTGGACGTGCACTCTGATTTTTATACTGATTGTTATGGGACAGTACAAAACTTGTAAAAGCTATTCAATAAAATGTTTTCAGGAAGTATGCTTTGCTGTTTTGTTCTGTGAAAGGTGTGAAATTATTAATTTCAGTGACTTTTAAGAGATCCAAGATAGTTCATTTGCAAATATATTTCTAATCAAGTTACAATTTCAATCCGATTTAATAAAATGTCGACACATAACTCACACGTGACATTTACTGGTTTATGATGTTGAATGTGGTTTTCATTGGAACAAATTATAGCACAGGAACAGGCCCTTTGGCCCTCCAGCCTGTGCTGATCATGATGCCCTAGCTAATCTTAAAACAAAACCTTCTGCCCTTACTTGGTCCGTATCCCTCTATTCCCTCCCTATTCATGTACCCATCCAGATGCCTCTTGAATGTTGCTAATGTGCCTACTTCCACCACTTTCTCTGGCAGCATGTTCCAGGCACCCACCATTCTGCATGGAAAAACTTCCCCTGCACATCTCTCTTAAACTCTCCCCCTCTCACTTTGAACCTGTGCCCCCTTGTATTCGACACTTCCACCCTGCGAAAAAGCCTCCGACTATCCACTTTGTCTATGCCTCTCATAATTTTGTGGACCTCTATCAGGTCTCCCCTCAGCCTTTGTCTTTCCAGTGAAAGCAATCCTAGTTAATTCAATGTCTCCGCATACTCAGCACACTCGGGACCAGGCAACATCCTGGTGGACCACCTTTGCATTCTCCAAAGCTTCCATGTCCTTCTGGTAGTGTGGTGACCAGAACTGCGCGCAATACTCAAAATGCAGCCGAACCAAGGTTTTATATAGCTGCAACATGATTTCCCAACTCTTATACTCAATAGCCTGGCTCATGAAGGCAAGCATGTCATATTCTTTCCTAATCACCTTGGCCACTTGTGTTGCTACTTTTAGGGAACTGTGGACCTACATGCCCAGATCCCTCTATGATAATATTCCTAAGAGTTCTGCCATTTACAGTACAATAAATTTGATCCTCCAAAATGCATCACGTTGAGTTGAAGGGTTGCAGACTTTTTTTTCCAAGGGTTGGGTTTTGCACTAAATGCTTTATATAAGATGCAAAATGCTGCCACTTGTATCTGTATAGATAATTCTTGAAGCAAATGTGAGAATCATGAGTATTGGACCCTGTTTAGACATGTTTGGCAGCAGGAATGTTAAATATTGAGACTGACATATGTTCAACTTGATCTTGCATTGGCCCTCAGTGCATGAAGGCATCTGTGAAATAATCTGGTCAAACATGCTAATCTGTTACATGTTCATCAATATTTACCAAGTTGCCTTAAAATATGTTGTGAGGCTGCTGCCCAGCTGTAGTGACTGCTCTTCCACTAACAATCGAGTTTTTTGAGCCCATGTGAATAATGTTTCTTTGTAGAGTTGGCCAAACATACACCTTGTCCCCCTAGCACCACTTCTGCAGATTCGTTTTTGACCCTTATCTACGTGACGGGTTAGCTAAGGATCACCTGGTAATGTATGTACTGTATAAATGTTCAGTCAATAAACCAATAAAACTTGATAAGAACAAAGAACAGTACAGCACAGGAAACAGGCCCTTCGGCCCTCCAAGCCTGTGCCGCTCCTTGGTCCAACTAGACCAATCGTTTGTATCCCTCCATTCCCAGGCTGCTCACGTGACTATCCAGGTAAGTCTTAAACGATGTCAGCGTGTCTGCCTCCACCACCCTACTTGGCAGTGCATTCCAGGCCCCCACCACCCTCTGTGTAAAAAAAAAAAAACATCCCTTCCTTGATGTACTTAAACACCACATGATGCCATTTCCTGAGTGATATTTGCCCAGCGCAAACATTTGGGCAGCATGGTGGCACAGTGGTTAGCATTGCTGCCTCATAGTGCCAGGGACTTGGGTTTGATTCCCGGCTCGGGTTACTGTGTGGAGTTTGCCTATTCTTCCTGTGTCTGCGTTGGTTTCCTCCGGGTGCTCTGGTTTCCTCCCAAAGTTCAAAGATGTGTGGGTTAAGTTGATTTGGCCATGCTAAATTACCCTTTGGTGTCCCAAGCCGTGTAGGTTAGGGGGATTAGTGAGGGTAAATAGGTGGGGTTACAGGGATAGGGGCTGGGTGGGATTGTTGTTGGTGCAGGCTTGATGGGCCAAATGGCTGCCTTGTGCACTGTAGGGATTCTATGATTTGCATTGCCAACATTTGAGATTTCACGGTGTCTGTGGGAAGAATTCTGGCATTTTGACACCCCACAGTATCACAATGAAGAGAAAAAGCAAAAGCGGTGGAAGGAGCATGAACTGAACTGATACATTGCACGACAAGCCACAAGGCAATGAATGTCCTATGTGCCATGATGTCTGCTGATCTCCAATCTGCCTCATCAGTTGTCTTTGGTCTGTTGAAAGATGACCGTCCTCCCCAGGAAGAATAGCTAATAATAGAGTATTGAAATAAAAGTTTGGTCACATGCGTTGTTGAAAGTAGGGAGGGGAGAAAAGAGAGGAGGATTCTTTTTAAATAATTTTCTCGACGAGCGTATTCCTGCCAAGGCTGCTAGTTACTGCTCATTCCTAGTTTGGACTAGAGGGCAGTTATCAACCAGTCGCATCACCCAGTCTTTATACAGCGAAAGACCGGGGAAGATTCTGCCATGGAAGGGTGAGTTTTGGATGATTATTGTAGGTGATTGGTAAGGAGGGTGTGGAAGTGTTGAATGTGCGGGTCAGTTTGGCAGCCATGGGGAAAGGTGTGGCAGACATTACTGCAGAGGTGAGTGTGATGTTGGTGCCTCACCTGGTGGGAGCCTGGAACAATGGATTTGATCTTCCCAGTGTTCAGTTGGGGTTAGTTCTGATGCCATCAACATGATGTCAATAGACTGTCAACAGCTGTCAGGCATTCTTCATGCAACATTTTGTTTCTGATGAGCTTTAGGGGTTGAACCCTTGGGTTTTGGCGAAGGAGGGGGGCTCTGGAAGTGAGTGGGTATTAGCAAGTTGTATATAATACAGGTAGAAGTAGAACCTGTTATGGCAGTGGGTGGGGAGGGCATATGCGGTCTATTCAGGTTCTGAGTGTGGCCCACGAGACATTTTGTTGACCGTTACCTATGCGCAGGGTTGTCACATTTCACTGATTTCCATCCATGTAGCTTTTTTCCTACCGGTGTGACTGAAGTGATACACACACAAAGCAAGGGCAAGTGTGGTACGTGCTGATTGCTCACAACATTGACTATGAGAGCCGTGCGCTCCCTCTGCATCTAAAAGTATAAATATTTATTCTGTTTTTTACCATTTGGAAGTGAAGTTGTGTAAATGATTAAGCATTTTCCACAACTTATGAAATATTCGGTGTAACCTTATTCGTGGGGCGATGCTTAGTGAACAAGCGCACTTTTTCAACCTTGCGGCCCACCTGAGGTGAAGGAGGGCCACCCGTGCAGTCCACCCACTAGCCTGGGTTGCCCATCTCTGCATCGCGGACAATCCCGCTGAAGGGCAAATGCGGAGGGTGCAATCATGTCTAACGCAACGAGGGCTCGAAAGATTTGAAGGCTTGGATTTTGTTGGCGGCAATGGAATGGCATTCGTTATTAATCACCTTTATTGTTTATATCCTCACTCATGCAAGAGCTAAACCAGGAAGCATATTTTAGAATGTAAAAGAAAAAGAAATTTCCAAAAATTAAACTCTAAAGGTAAGAATTCCATACTTGTAAAAGTAAAATGATAATTCCAGAGAGGTTGGCACTAATTACACCAGTATAATAAGTGTGTTAAGTTTCTCTGGTGTATTGAGTGGGTAACTAATCGAGATGTAATGCAGCTTTAAGCCCTTACGTGGATTTCAAGTCTGAGTTCGTCACAAGATTCTGGTTTAGCGAAGCTGATGGAGTTAGCGGACACATTAAACAGCAAGATCTGGATTTTCAAGTTTAACTGCGTGGGGAGTCTGGAATTTGTCCGATTCGCGCCATGGCAACAATGAGTGCTGATAGATTTTACACACAATCCAAGCCAATATATTTTAGCACTTCTTAAATGAACATGCCTTTGCCCAGGGCATTCTGCGCATTGTGTGTGACACAGAAACCAACCTGCAAATATTGAGGTGATCGGAATGCAGATGGAAAGTGAGATCTTCAATGGCCTTGGAGTAGAGTTGGTGGCAGATTAGGGTAATAAATGAAGGGAAGAGATGGGCTAGAGGGCTCTCGGGCCTAAAGGGATCAAGGGATAGGGGGGGAAGGAGGGATATTGAATTTGATGATCAGCCATGATCAAAATGAATGGTGGAGCAGGCATGAAGGGCCGAATGGCCTCCTCCTGCTTCTAGTTTCTATGTTAGAGGTGGGCTTAACTGAGCTTTGTGTTTTATTCTGTGCAACATGATGGGGCAAACTTTTTTTTGGGGTAAAAAGAGCCTGATATTAAGTTGTCTTTTTTGTGACAGTCATTTTTGATTTGATTTATTATTGTCACATGTATGGGTGTACAGTGAAAAGTATTGTTTCTTGCACGCAATACAGACAGAGCATACCATTCATAGAGAAGGAAAGGAGAGAGTGCACAATGTGGTGTTACAGTCATAGCTAGGGTGCAGAGAAAGATCAACTTAATGCGAGGTAGGTCCATTCAAAAGTCTGATGGCAGCAAGGAAGCTATGTAGGTGTTTAGAGCTATGGAGGTGTTTCCTTTTTCACACCTCTGTGTTTTCTGGAAATCTGGGTGGTTTGGATGATTTGCATTCCACAATACCACTGCAAATTAAATAAAACATCTTGCAAATCTCCCAGCAACATTAGAAGAGCAAGTACTAATTTTCAATTCAGTATAACTGAGACTCTACAACTGGCTGAATTCCCAGTATACAGTGCTGCAAGAACTCACCAAGGCTCCTTAGACAGCACCTTCCAAACCTATGACTGCTACCATCTAGAAGGACAAGGGCAGCAGATACATGGGAACACCACCAATTTCCCCTCCCAGTCCCTCACTCTACTGACTTGGAGAGAAGTCACCATTCCTATATTGCCAGGGTCAAAATCCTGGAGCTCCCTGCCTAACAGCATTGTGGATGTTCCTACACCACATGGACTGCAGTGGTTCAAGAAGGTAGCTTACCACCATGTTCTCAAGGGCAGTTAGGGTTGGGCAATAAATACTGGCCTCTCTAGTGAAGACCACATTCCATATGCTTTCTGGGAAAAGCAATACAGCCGTTCCCATCTTTCCTTCTTTTCTGTCTAACTTTGGATAAAGCCAGTACATTTGCGTATCTCCTTTCATGCATTGGACATCTAGTTTAAGTTCTTGGATCTTCTCCAGTCTGGTATCATCTTGGGAATTTTCATCCTCATCAGATATTTTGCAGATCCCTTTTGTAGATCTGGGCATTTTCTTGTGTTTGCACAGGGTTTGCGAAGTCTGTCACGTCCAACACACCTTAGTTATGTGACCCTTCTTGCCACAGTTTCTACATTTATTTCCTCTGTTCCAACATTCATGTGGAGAGTGCCTCACCTGGACACACTATGGTATGCTTGTATTTTAAGAGGCATCTTTGTATCGGTTTCCATCTTACATAATTTTACTCCAGCTCCAATTTGGAGAGCTTCTTTCACGGCCAATTCCATGGATACCGCGATCTCAACAGCAAGTTTTAGTGTCAAAGCGTTTTCGGTGAGCAATCATCTTTGAATCGCTACATTTCAAAGTCCCACACACAAGTCTGTATCGCAGTGTGTCTTCAAGGGTCGAGCCAAACTCTCAGTTCTTTGCTCACCTTCTTAATGTTGCTATGAATTGTGATATATTTTCACCCTCTTCTTGGCTCCATTACACGAAGCTGAATCTCTCAGCCATTATTAGTGGTTTAGATGAAAAGCGACTTTTCAGAATCTGGGTCAGTTCCTTGTAGGTTTTTCCACCAGGCTTCTTGGGATGAACGAAGCTCTGTACCAATGTAAAGGTTTTACGCCCGACTATGCTAAAGAAAGTGACTACTTTAAGTTCATCCTGTATCTGGTGAACTGGTGCAGCAACAATAATCTCTCCCTCAATGTCAACAAAATGAAGGAGATTATCATCGACTTCAGGAAGTGTAAAGGAGAACATGCCCCTGTCTACATCAATGGGTACGAAGTAGAAAGGGTCGAGAGCTTCAAGTTTTCAAGTGTCCACCAACAACCTGTCCTGGTCCCCCCATGCCAACACTATAGTTAAGAAAGCCCACCAACACCTCTACTTTCTCAGAAGACTAAGGAAATTTGGCATGTCGGCTACGACTCTCACCAACTTTTACAGATGCACCATAGAAAGCATTTTTTCTGGTTGTACCACAGCTTGGTATGGCTCCTGCTCTGCCCAAGACCGCAAGGAGCTACAAAACATAGTGAATGCAGCCCAATCCATCATGCAAACCAGCCTTCCATCCATTGACTCTGTCTACACTTCCCGCTGCCTCGGCAAAGCAGCCAGCATAATTAGGGACCCCACGCACCACAGACATTCTCTCTTCCACCTTCTTCCATCGGGAAAAAGATAGAAAAGTCTGAGGTCAGATACCAACTGACTCAAGAACAGCTTTTTCCCTGCTGCTGTCAGACTTTTGAATGGAGTTACCTTGCATTAAGTTGATCTTTCTCTACACCCTAGCTATAACTGTAACACTACATTCTGTACTCTCTCTCGTTTCCTTCTCTATGAACGGTATGCTTTGTCTGTACCGCGTGCAAAAACAATACTTTTCACTGTATGCTAATACACGTGACAATAATAAATCAAATCAGAAATCCTGTTTGCTGCAAGATAACATTGAAATCTCTCTTCATAAGTATTCCATGTTTCCACATTTTCCTTGGAAACTTCAATAGTGACACCTTTACCCGCCATTGCAGTTACTGATTTTTAAGTCGTAACATTTTTAATTTCTTTAACTTTTCCTCCCCTCTTATTTCTCTTTCTCTTCCAAATTCAATTTATGTTATTTCCTTTGTTGTTTCTTTAAATTATTTCTTGGCTGGACTGTGACTTTAAGAGAGTCCTTTTTCAGAGTTGTTCTTACTTTTCTCTCTTTATTTTTAGGGCAAACACTGATCTGCCTTTAAAGCAGAAGATTTAAATTTAAATTCCGATTTATCTTCTTTATTTTTACGTTTTTGTTGGAGCAGTTGCCTTTCCAGTAGCAGGTCTCTCTCTCTCTCTCACTCACAGTACCTGATGCTGCCACATGCGATGGTGCATGGCCTGAGAAACGTCCCAATTCGGTAAGTAAAATGATTGATTTTAGCGCTACTCTCTTATTGACAGGACTTGCTCATTTTCTAACGGGTTTTGACCCCATCTATTTCTTTAAGTAAGCAGTATTGCCACACGGTGGCACAGTGGTTAGCACTGCTGCCTCACAGCGCCAGGGACTTGGGTTCAATTCCCGGCTTGGGTCACTGTCTGTGTGGAGTCTGCACGTTCCCCCCGTGTCTGCGTGGGTTTCCTCTGGGTGCTCTGGTTTCCTCCCACAGTCCGAAAGATGTGCTGGTTAGAGTGCATTGGCCATGCTAAATTCTCCCTCAGTGCACCCGAACAGGTGCCGGAGTGTGGCGACTAGGGGATTTTCACAGTAACTTCATTGCAGTGTTAATGTAAGCCAACTTGTGACACTAATAAATTAACTTAAATTTATGTTCACCGATTACTTTCCACACACTCTGATTCTTTGAGCCTCCTCATGGTTGCGTCAATTATAAAAATTAGCGGAATGATCCAGAATGCTTTTATCAATGGGGCGGCACGGTAGCACAGTGGTTAGCACTGCTGCTTCACAGCTCCAGGGACCTGGGTTCGATTCCCGGCTTGGGTCACTGTATGTGTGGAGTTTGCACATTCTCCTCGTGTCTGCGTGGGTTTCCTCCGGGTGCTCCGGTTTCCTCCCACAGTCCAAAGATGTGTGGGTTAGGTTGATTGGCCATGCTAAAATTGCCCCTTAGTGTCCTGAGATGTGTAGGTTAGAGGGATTAGCGGGTAAATATGTAGGGATATGGGGGTAGGGCCTGGGTGGGATTGTGGTCGGTGCAGACCCGATGGGCCAAATGGCCTCTTTCTGCACTGTAGGGTTTCTGTGATTTCTGTGATCAACTTAAAAGTTAATATTCACCCACAGTAAATTCTAAAAAACACATTTCCATGGCTAAATTTACCACACGTTTGATTGATGGTGTGGTGGTCCCTGAAAATCGACTCTTGACCCAAAGTCCAGATGATTTATTTCTTCTGTTTTCTGTTGCCTTTGTCATCACCAGTTTTGTTCCCCACTGTTATCTTTTTGTGTTTTAGCTTCTTCTACAGAAAAGAGCAAAAGAATAGGTAACCACACCGTGTATTACTTCGCCAACCAGTCAGGGGTTATTGAAATAGCTTTTGCATCATCACAGTCGAAGATGGAAGAGAGACGGAACCCTTGCAAATGCCTCTGGTGATGTCTCTCCAGAAATGTGACCATGATGTGGAGATGCCGGCGTTGGACTGGGGTAAACACAGTAAGAGTTTTAACAACACCAGGTTAAAGTCCAGCAGGTTTATTTGGTAGCAAATGCCATTAGCTTTCGGAGACTGTATGCCCTGTTTGAGGACAGATATCCACTCCATCTGATAAAGGAGCAGCGCTCCGAAAGCTAATGGCATTTGCTACCAAATAAACCTGTTGGACTTTAACCTGGTGTTGTTAAAACTCTTAAATGTGACTACCCAGGAAGAAAGAGTTAGTGGTAGTTACTGTCGGTGCAGAGCTGACGGGCCTTTTTTGCACTGTATGATTCTATGACTGTGAAGCCTGGTCTGGATCTATTGATCTACACCCTCATAGGCTGACATACAATGGATTTCCATGTATTTACATTCCAGTCCTTCGCAAAATTTTGTATCATATTCCTCAGTCTATTTATGCGACAACTTCATAAATTTGTACATCTACATGACTATTCCAAAGCTGTGAACCAGTGGATAATATGTAATTTAGTTATAGTTAAGAAAGCCCACCAGCGCCTCTACTTTCTCAGGAGGCTAAGAAAATTCGGTACATCTGCTATGACTCACCAACTTTTACAGATGCACCAGATAAAGCATTCTTTCTGGTTGTATCACAGCTTGGTATGGCTCCTGCTCTGCCCAAGACCGCAAGAAACTACAAAGGGTCGTGAATGTAGCCCAATCCATCACGGAAACCAGCCTCCCATCCATTGACTCTGTCTACACTTCCCGCTGTCTCGCAAAGCAGCCGGCATAATTAAGGATCTCACGCACCCTGCACATACTCTCTTCTACCATTGGGAAAAAGTTACAAAATGTTGAGATCATGCACCAACTGACTTAAGAACAACTTCTTCCCTGCTGCCATCAGACTTTTGAATAGCCCACTTCTATGAAATTGATCTTCCTCTACACCCTAGCTATGACTGTAACGTTACATTCTGCACCATCTCCTTTCCTACTCCCCTATGTACTCTATGTACGGCATGCTCTGTCTGTATAGCGTATAACAAACAATGCTTTTCACTGTCCCAATGCAATAATAAATCAAATCCAGAATGAACTCTTTCATTGGTCTGAAATCGGGAGAATAACAAATTAAATCAAATTTAATCTGGCCTGTTGTACCTTAATGATTGTGTAAATATGGAATAATTTCACCTAGTGACTGTTGCAGAAACACAGAACATTGCACATTATAGTGCACATTTCATCTGATATATATCCTGTGAAAAATATAGAACAATGAGGAGTGTACATATCACAGAGAAGGAGGTGCTGGAAGTCTTAAAGCGCATCAAGGTAGATAAATCTGGGGACCAGATGAGGTATATCCCAGGATGTTGTGGGAGGGTAGGGAGGAAATTGCGGGTCCTCTAGCCGAGATATTTGAATCATCGATAGTTACGGGTGAGTGCCTGAAGATTGGAGAGTGGCAAATGTTGTGCCTTTGTTTAAAAAGGGCTGCAGGGAAAAGTCTGGGAACTACAGACTAGTGAGCCTCACATCTGTGGTGGGTAAATTGTTGGAAGGTATTTTGAGAGACAGGATCTACAGGCATTTAGAGATGCAAGGACTGATTAGGGACAGTCAGGATGGCTTTGTGAGTGGAAAATCATGTCTCACAAATTTAATTGAGTTTTTTGAAGGGGTAACCAAGAAGGTAGATGAGGGCAGTGCAGTTGATGTTGTCTACGTGGACTTTAGCAAGGCCTTTGATAAGGTACCGCATGGTAGTTTGTTGCATAAAGTTAAATCTCACGGGATCCAGGATGAGGTATCTAAATGGATGCAAAATTGGCTTCTTGACAGAAGCCACAGGGTGGTTGTACAGAGTTGTTTTTCAAACTGGAGGCCTGTGACCAGCGGTGTGCCTCAGGGATCAGTGCTGGGCCCACTGTTATTTGTCATTTATATTAATGATTTGGATGAGAATATAGGGGACATGGTTAGTAAGTTTGCAGATGACACCAAGATTGGTGGCATGGTGGACAGTGAAGAAAGTTATCTCCAATTGCAGCGGGATCTTGATCAATTGGGCCAGTGGGCTGACAAATGGCAGATGGAGTTTAATTTAGACAAATGTGAGGTAATACATTTTGGTAGATTGAACCAAGGCAGGACTTACTCAGTTAATGGTAAGGTGTTGGGGAGAGTTACAGAACAAAGAGATCTAGGGGTACATGTTCATAGCTCCTTGAAAATGGAGTCACAGGTGGACAGAGTGGTGAAGAAGGCATTCGGCATGCTTGGTTTCATCGGTCAGAACATTGAATACAGGAATTGGGACGTCTTGTTAAAGCTGTACAAGACATTGGTAAGGCCACACTTGGAATACTGTGTGCAATTCTGGTCACCCTATTATAGAAAGGATATTATTAAACTAGAAAAAGTGCAGAAAAGATTTACTAGGATGCTACCAGGACTTGCTGGATTGAGTTATAAGGAGAGGCTGAATAAACTGGGACCTTTTTCTATGGAGCGTAGGAGGCTGAGGGGTGATCTTATAGAGGTCTATAAAATAATGAGGGGCATAGACAAGGTAGATAGTCAATATCTTTTCCCAAAGGTAGGGGAGTCTAAAACTAGAGGGCATAGGTTTAAAGTGAGAGGGGAGAGATACAAAAGTGTCCAGAGGGGCAATTTTTTCACATAGAGGGTGGTGAGTGTCTGGAACAAGCTGCCAGAGGTAGTAGTAGAGGCGGGTACAATTTTATCTTTTAATAAGCATTTAGATAGTTACATGGGTACAATGGGTATAGAGGGATATGGGCCAAATGCGGACAATTGGGATTAATTTAGGGGTTTAAAAGAAAAGGGCGGCATGGACAAGTTGGGCCGAAGGGCCTGTTTCCATGTTGTAAACCTCTATGACTCTATGTACAGTCAACAATAATAATATTCTCCTATATCAGGCAATAATAATCTTTAATTATAAATGCAGGATTTTTATTCACACTGAGACACTATTCATGTTTGGAAAGTTAATTCTGAATTGGAGTGGCAGAGGGTGCAAAACCCAAGGTGCTTAATACACTTGCACCGGCCCTTCCTGAGATTAAATCTGTGTTTTTTTTTGTGACAATAGTTTTGAACTATGGGTGTGTTCCTTTTTTCACATCCCTTGTGTCTGCGTTTCACATCTGTATCCTGGAAATCCGGGTGGATTGGACAATCTGCGTTCCACAAAGCTGTGAATGAAATAAAACACGTTACAAATCTATCGCTAATAACGAGAGGAACATGTTCCAATTTTTAATTCTGCATTCACTCATCTCCTGTGCAACTGAAAACCCCACAACTGGCGGAATTTTAGAAATAGAAAGAATGCGACAAATGGAAATTATAGGAATGGGAAGAAGCCTTTTAATCCCTAGAGCTTGTTCTGCCGTTCTCTTACATCTATTTGCCCAGTAAGAAGTCTCACAACACCAGGTTAAAGTCCAACAGGTTTATTTGGAATCACGAGCTTTTGAAGCACTGCTCCTTCATCAGGTGAGTGGGAAATGGAAACATGAAAATTAACTCATATGTCAGCCTATGTGGGTGTCGATGAATAGATCCAGACCAGGCTTCATAGTCATAGAGTCATACTATCACTCACCTGATGAAGGGGCAGCGCTCCGAAAGCTCGTGATTCCAAATAAATCTGTTGGACTTTAACCTGGTGTTGTGAGACTTCTTACTGTGCCCACCCCAGTCCAATCTATCCACATCACATCTATTTACCCACCTTTGCTCAATATCCCTTGATAACTTTACTTCATTCAAATGTCAATTGATCTCTCCCCAATATCCACAGCTTTTTGGAAGGGTGGTTCTGGATTTCTGCTACCTGGATATCTTTTCCATTTTCTAATTGAATGGGTGCAGATAATACTTGTGCAGCGAGTATTATCTGTACCCTTCCTGCCTGGCATCATTGGATTTAAGCTGTATTTTTATGTTATAATTCAGGTCAGAAACTCCAAAGCGTTTTATGGAACCCACCTGGATTATAAGTTTTGCACATTGAATTTGGCTAGGATAAGCATGAGATGTTTCCCTTCAGGTATGATTCAAATGACCCACCGGGAGCTTTCATCAAACAAAGTTTATTTAAGAATATGGTTAACATGTATAGTAAGAAAATTAGCAAGAACTTTTATCAATTTCAAACAAAAACAAAACAACCACTGTAATGTATAACCCTTAACAAATATATCTAATGTGTTCCAATCAAACAAATCTCATAGACAAAAGACCCTTTTCACAGATTTAACACAGCAAAGACTAATGCTCACGTGATACTGGACTTGAGACCTTTGGATGAAGTCTGTGGATCTCTGGACGGACTTTGAACAGTTTGAAGTCAGAACAGCTTTCCAAAACACCAGAGATGCTAGGCAGTCGCCAACAGCAGATTCCCCCTGAAAAGGTAGTGGTGAGCTGCCTTCTTGAACTGCTGCATTCCCTGTGGTGTAGGTACACCCACAGTGCTGTTAGGGAGGGAGTTTCAGGATTTTGATTCCGTGACAGTGAAGGAATGGTGATGTAGTTGCTCAAGGCAGGATGGAGCGTGACTTACAGACGGCAGTGTTCCCAGGCATCTCTCCTGCAGTGTGGCATGCAAGTAGTCCAGTGTTGTAACCTCATGCAATGTTTCTCAGCACCTATGAAACAGTTCGAAAGAGTTGTCTTACGCCGAGCGTGAACACGGAAGAATGGCACTAACCCCTTCCTGACTGAACCACCTGCCTCACTTCGTTGGGTGGTCCATGTTAGATTGACTCTTTGCATCTGCAAATGCTTGTCGTATCTGCTAAACGCAAGACTCGTCAATCCGGTTTCCAGATCAGGTGTAGTCAGGATCTCCTGATCCGCTCATTCAGGCGAGAGGCTGGAGTGAAAATGATTTCCCCCGGCTAGATTGTTAAATGAAGCTGGGGCTGGTGGTCCTTGTGGCTTTGACCAAATCTGCACCTGTCCAGATAATCAGAACGGCGATGTTTATTGTGAGACAAGAATTTATGTATTCCCTTAACTGAAGATATTTTTAAAAACAAGCCTGTGATGTAACATTGTCCCATTGGTATGTTGGCATCCTGCCATCTACCAGATACCACACACAGGTAAAGGTGGGACATCTTCACCGGCTGATGACTGATTCCTGAGGCAGGTTCGGCCACATACTCTGCATACAGAGCTGTCACGAGTTCTTGTCCCTTCTTGTTTTCACTTTCGGCACCTGTTAGCAGAGGGGTCATTGACCAGGGGGCATAGATTTAAAGTAAGGGGCAGGAGGGGATTTGAAGAAACACTTTTTCACCCAGAGGGTGGTGGGAATCTGGAACTCACTGCCTGAAAGGGTGGTAGAAGCAGAAACCCTCACAACATTTGAGAAGCAGTTAGATAAGCACTTGAAATGTCATGACATAGAAGGCTATGGCCCAAGTGTAGGAAAATGGGATTAAACTAGATAGGTGTTTGATGGCCGACACAGACACGATGGGCAGAAGGGCCTCTTTCTGTGCTGTAAAATACTAGCACCGGAAAATTACGGCCATTCACGCCGGTGGAATTTTCCCACCCCGCTGCAGTGATGGAGATTTGGCTAGGCACCAGATTCTCCGGATTCACTGCAGCGGGAGCGTGGCATGAATGGCCGGTAAGGTCACACCCTATCACTCAATGGCTGGAATATTACTGCCCCACCCGCCACGGGAATCAGAGCGGGCGAGGGGTGGACAATGGGAAGGTCTGTTGACCTTGGGTGGGATTTTACAGTTTCGGGACGAGTGAGGCTTTAAAATCCCACCCTATGACTCTATTGCCACTGTAGTTTCTGGTTTGTATAATAGTGTATTCCAGCCCACAGGAGATGTGGCCATTTTCCCCTTTCCTCAGTGAGCAACTCCCAGGTGTGCTAGTGGAATGTGTTCATGTTCTTAATATTTCACAGGATAATTTTAGGATCACAATGATACCCACCGTATGATGATGCTTGGTTGTGTTCAGATGCTAACTGGTTACTTACTTAACGTTTGCTATTTCTCTTCGCTCCTGTGCTGAAGGTTTGTATCCATAAGAGCCACCACACGTGGCCATTATTCATGACCATGCCACATGAGTATCCACATATTCCGAACTGCAGAGCAAGAGGCAAGGGACGGCACGGTGGTTAGTACTGCTGCCTCACAGCGCCAGGGACCCGGGTTCAATTCCAGCCTGGGTGACTGTCTGTGTGTGGAGTTTGCACATTCTCCCTGTGTCTGCGTTGGTTTCCTCCGGGTGCTCCGGTTTCCTCCCACACTCCAAAGATGTGCGGGTTAGGTTGGTTGGCCATAGTTGGCCTTAGTGTCAGGGGGTTAGCAGTGTAAATAAGTGGAGTTATGGGGATAGAGCATGGGTGGGATTGTTGTCGGTGCAGACTCGATGGGCCAAATGGCCTCCTTCTGCACTGTAGGGATTCTAAGAAGAAAGGATAGTCCAGCTCACTGGATTTTCCGCAGCCTAAACTGGGCCTTGTTATTAATGTAGCGGACTCCTGGGCCTTGTTATTAATGTAGCGGACTCCAGGAGGACGTTGAAAGTGGTGGGATTTCCATGCTTTATCGTGCCACTTTTAATTAACGGAACGTAGTTTTCAAAAGTAGTTTAATATGAAAATGAACAGATTCTTCGTGGATCTAGCCTCCAGAGTGAACCCAAAGTGGGAGATGTGACTTCAAGAAGACAACAATGCAAATTCCTGAAGCTCCTTTTCCTTTGTGTGGAAGGTTCTTTGGGTGAAAGGAAAACGCTGGTCTTTCAGGATGGGGTTTGGGAACAAAAGCCTGGAACAAGGATGCGCTTTTGCAAGTGGAGAGCAAGGAACAGAGACGGAGGAGTGGGGAAAAGAGATTCTTTTAAAATAATTCTCGAGCCGTTCACATTCCTGCTAAGATTATTATTTACTGCTCATTCCTAGTTCGAACTGCAGAGGGCAGTTTGCATCCAATAACATCATCATTACACGACCGTTTCTATAGTGCTAAAGCCTGGGCAACGACAGTCTAAAGACAGGAGAAGACTCTGCCACGGAAGGTGGAGTTTTGAGTGATGTTTATTGTAGCTGATTAGTAAAGAGGGTGTGGTGGAAGTAGAGTGTAGAAATGCTGAATGTGCGGGTGAGTTTGGCAGCCATGGGGAAAGGTGTGGCGGACATTACTTCAGAGGTGAGAGTGATGTTGGGGCCAGGTCGGATTGGGGCCTCACCAGGTGGGAGCCTGGAACGATGCTCAGTTGGGGGTAGTTCTGATGACATCAACATGATGGCAATAGACTGTCAGCAGCTGTAAGACAATCTTCACCCAACATTTTTGCCGCAATTTTACCGCCTCACCCGCTCAATGCCAAGGGAGAATGCCATTCTGCCAGCCTCGCCCGCTCCGATTCTGGGGTGGACAAGGCAGTAAAATTCCGGGCAAATGTTTGAGGAGCTTTAGAGGTTAGAATCTTGGAGAGGGGGGGAAGATGAGGAAGTGTCTCTGGAAGTGAGTGATAACTGGAGCAGTGCGAGCTGTATAAATCCAGATAGGAATAGAATCCTTTCTGGACAATCCCACTGAGTGCAGTGGAGGGAAAACGCTATGAGTGCAATCACACCAAATACAACGAGAGGTGGAAAGAGTTGGATTTTGATTTTGCAGTCGGTAATGATGAAATGATGCTTATTGTTAATGACCGTTACAATTTATAACCTCACTCATACAAAACCTAAACCAGGAAGTGTATTTTAGAATCTTTAATTCATTGTAAAAATCACATACAGAGTGTAAAGAATAAAAACGAAACAAAGAAAAGATTAAAATTATGTTTAAAAAATATTACATTCAGAAAGCTTATTTATTTATTAATGTTACAAGTCGGCTTACATTAACACTGCAATGAAGCTGCTGTGAAAATCCCCTAGTCGCCACACTCCGGCGCCTGTTCGGGGACACTGAGGGAGAATTTAGCACGGCCAATGCACCTAATTAGCACATCTTTCAGACTGTGGGAGGAAATCGGAGCAAACCTGGGAGAATGTTCAGACTCCGTACAGTGAGCCAAGCCGGGAATCGAACCTGGGTCCCTGGCGCTTTGAGGCAGCAGTGCTAACCACTGTGCCGCCTGTTGCTTTGCAGTTGTAAAATTAAAATCTCAATTCCAGAGAGGTTGGCAGCAATTGCGAGTTACCACACTGTTCACTTAACACTAGAATGCAGCAGGTCTGACTTTTGCTGGTGTGTCTAGTGGGAATCTAGTCAGTACGCAGTGCGTCTCTAAGGCCTTGTATGCTTTTCAAGGCTGAGTTCATTACAAATTTCCAATACAGTGAAGCTTGTGGAACCTCTGGGCACACTGTCCTGGATGGGGTTCCACATTTCACTGTAGATGTGCATGAAGATTCCTGCTTCGGACGCCATGAAGTGCGCTTTGTAATATTGAACATATTAACACCGACGCTTTATTAACAACTCCTAACTATGTACATTTATATAATACTGAGTACATGTATGGAGCTGACTCTGTCCTAGGTTGAATCATAGAATACCCACAGTGCAGAAGGAGGCCATTCGGCCCATCGAGCCTGCACCGACAACAATCCCACCTAGGCCCTATCCCTGTAACTCCACGTATTTACACTGCTAGACCCCTTGACAAGAGGCAATTTAGCATAGCCAAACGACCTAACCCACACATCTTTGGACTGTGGGACTGGAGGAAACCCACGCAGACACAGGGAGAACATGCGAACTCCACATAGACAGTGACCCGAGGCTGGAATTGAACCTGGGTCCCTGGTGCTGTGCTAAGCACTGTGCCACCATACCGCCCTTACTAATGTAGTGAAGCAGGGTGTGTTATAGGGTGTGGTACCGACAACAATCCCACCCAGGCCCTATCCCAGTAACCCCATGTATCGACCCTGCTAATCCTCCTAACCTACACATCCTGGGACACCAAGGGGCAATTTAGCATAGCCAATCAACCTAACCCGCATATTTTAGGACTGTGGGAGCACCCGGAGGAAACCTACACAGACGCGGGGAGAATGTGCCAAAAGTTTTTATTTTACTAGTGTCACAAGTAGACTTACATTAACAGTGCAATGAAGTTACTGTGAAAATCCCCTAGTTGTCACAATCCAGTGCCTGTTTGGGAACACTGAGGGAGAATTTAGCATAGCCAATGCACCCAACCAGCACTGGAAACCGGAACACCCGGAGGAAACCTATGCAGACATGGGGAAAAAGTGCAAACTCCGCACAGACAGTGACCCAAGGCCGGAACTGAACCCGAGCCCCTGGCACTGTGAGGCAGCGGTGCTAACCACTGTCCCACCCATCTCTGTCCATTTCTACACTGACCCTGGCTCTGGCACATGTCATAGAGTCTAGAGATATACAGCACGGAATCAGGTCCTTCGGCCCAACTTGTCCACGCCAACCACTCAACCCATGCAAATCCAGGCCAATGTATTGTAAGACTTCCCAACTAACATGTCTTTGTCCAGGATGGCATTGGCACTGTGCATAACATTGAAACCAACCTGAAACCTTTCAGACGATTGGGTGAGAATGCCTTTGGGAGGTGAGGCTTGGAGCAGGGGAGGTGGCGGGTTGGATAATAAATGATGCGAAGAGATGGGCCAGAGGGGAGGTCGACTGAACCACCTAGCAACAGGATTGGGCACATTTTTTATTTTGACAAAAATAGCCCGAGATTAAGTCATCCGCCTGTGCTTTTTTCTTGCTGCGGTGATTTTGAGCTACGTAATGTTTCTTTTTCATATCTCTTGTGTCTGCGTCTCACATCGGTATCCCGGAAACGTGGCTGGTCACAACAATCTACGCTCCACGATGCTACAAGTGAAATAGAACGTGTTACAAATCTACAGCAAGAGCAAATTGATAAGTTTCTATCCTGCTTTCACATATTTCCTTCAGAATTTAGCCGGTTGTGCTTCTGAAAATGAAAACAGCGCGGCAAATGTCAGTCATAGGAAACAAAACATTGACCTCTTCAGCTTGTCACTCAATTACATCAAGGTTCATAGAATCATAGAACCACTACAGTACAAAAGAGGCCGATTCTCTGACAGAGAACATCTTAGCCAGGCCCATTCCTCCACCCCAATCCCGTAACCCCACTTGTCCATCTCATTACTTCCTCCTAACCCGCACATCTTTGGACTGTGGGAGGAAACTGGAGCACCCGGAGGAAACCCACGCAGACACCAGGGGAGAATGTGCAAACTCCACACAATCATCTAAGGCCAGAATCAAACCTGGGTCCCTGGCGCTGTGAGGCAGCAGTGCTAACCACCGTGCCACCCACGGGTTAATCTCAACTTCAATCACCCACTTTTGCTCCATTGCCCTTGATAATTTTATCAGATGCATTCCCAGCATTTATTACTCCAAGCTGCAACTAAGATCCATTGGAAAGCTTCACCTTTCAATTGAAGTCAGTGGATCCCTCATCAACATCCACAACGTTTTGGAGGGACGGTCCTAGATTTCTGCTGTTTGTTTTTTTACGGTTTACAGTGTGGTGGACTTCTGGCAAGTATTACCTGCACACTTTCCTCCCCTCAGAGTGGGAGCGAGGGCCTTTTTATTCCTTACAAAATTCAAACCACCTCCATCCTTGCTCCTTTAGTGTTTATTTTCCACGAGAAGGTCACACGTGAAGTTTCATGATCTTTCATTTGTAGATTGAATTCCATTTTTTGTGAATGGGGAAATGGAAGTGAAAGCTCAAACTGAATATAGTTGTTTGGTGACACAAACATGGTGGGCTGTGAGATAGTTTCTGGCTATATCAGGAAACCGCGTGGAGTTAAAACCCGTCCCTACAGCACATTCTCACCCTACCTCCTTCAACCCCAATGGCTAACGCTCTGTTGCTCTCTTCCAACTAACAGTGCAACATTTCAGCTTACATTGCTGTAATGATGCATGTTTACCGACCCCGTCAGAAACACAACAGATTTTTAATAACAAGGAAAAACTGTACAGAGGCCGGCAAACCCCGATTACCCTGGAGCAACCCCACCTGCCCCAGTCCCTACATGTTTTCTACATGACTTCTGGCTGTCTTCTGCCTGAGAGGACTCCACCCCCTTGGAGTCTAACCTAACCAGCATGTCTTTCAGACTATGTGAGGAAACCGGAGCACCCGGAGGAAACCCACGCAGACACGGGGAGAATGTGCAAACCCCACACAGACAGTGACCCAAACCCGGGAATTGAACCCGGGTCCCTGGCACAATGAGGCAGCAATGCTAACCATAGTGCCATCCCCTTTTTTTATATAACTAAACCAATTGAACCGGCCCTTTTTAGAAACCGTTTCAGAGGCAGTTCCTCTCTGAATAATCTTTCCCTTTTCCTGCTTTGTTTTTCTTCCATCCATTATCATCAAGTAAGAAGCCTCATAACACCAGATTAAAATCCAACAGGTTTATTTGGAATTACGAGCTATCGGAGCGCTGCTCCTTCATCAGGCGATGAAGAGACAGCGCTCCGAAAGCTCGTGCTACCAGATAAACCTGTTGGACTTTAACCTGGTGTTGTGAGACTTCTTACTGTGCCCACCCCAGTCCAATGCCGGCATCTCCACATCATGGCTATCATCAAGAATTTTCTCTGCATTTTCTCGTATCTGTGGACCATGTCTTATATGAATACATTTATTGTATTAGAAAGTTCTGTTATTCAATAAGTACTTCCAAGTCTTACTTTCATTTTGTTATTTTTAACGGGAGCACTCACCCACACGCATTCCCTCACCCACAGTTTAATAAATTAAAGCTTGGGACTGTTGCGAGGCATTTGCACCCTTCATTTTATTTGAAATTTGTTCCTATCTTGTCAGGGTTTGATAATGTGTTTCTAAAATGGGTGTTCCTCCTCTCCTCTACCCACACCCATTCACTCTCCCCTGGGCCCCATCGGCCCCAGCCTTTCTCGGGACCCATGGCCAGACCAACCATTGAACCCAGTTTGGGAACCCCCACTCTGTGTTCTTCCTTTCAAGACTTTACAATCTGCTCCCATCTCCCTGAAGCACATTATTCAACCAGATACCTTTTTACAGCAATTGTAATCGACTTTCAATTCCAGATTTGATCGAGTGAATTTAAATTCGACCAGCAGTAGTGGGAATTGAACCCATGTCCACAGAGCATTAGCCGAGGCCACCGGATTAACAGTCCAGTGACAAGACCACTACACCACCATCACACCACTTCAAGTTATTTTTGATCTTTTTATTTCACTCGTGTCACAAGTCGGCTTACATTAACACTGCAATGAAGTTACTGTGAAAATCCCCTAGTCGCCGCACTCCAGCGCTTGTTCGGGTACACTGAGAGAGAATTTAGCATGGCCAATGCACCCTAACCAGCACATCCTTCACATTGTGGGAGGAAACCGGAGCACCCGGAGGAAACCCACGCAGACACGGGGAGAATGTGCAAACTCCACACAGGCAGTGACCCAAGGCCGGAATCGAACCCGGGTCCCTGGCGCTGTGAGGCAGCAGTGCTAACCACTGTGCCACCGTGCCACCCATACCCGGGTCCCTGGCGCTGTGAAGCAGCAGTGCTAACCACTGTGTCACCGTGCCGCTGATACCCGGGTCCCTGGCGCTGTGAGGCAGCAGTGTTAACCACTGTGCCACCGTGCTGCCCATACCCGGGTCCCTGGCGCTGTGAGGCAGCAGTGCTAACCACTGTGCCACTGTGCCGCCCATACCTGGGTCCCTGGCGCTGTGAGACAGCAGTGCTAACCACTGTGCCAACGTGCCGCCCCCATTGATTCCTCAGTGACATTTTTTAACTTTAGTGCAACAACAGCAGTAGATCTTCAAATATGTTTGTGACGTTAATTTGCTTACATCATGGGAATGATACCCAGGCAACTGATGACTGAAGACAGACAAAAGCTGACGGAAGGATACTGGTCTTGCGTTGAGTTGTAAATATTGAGGAAGGTGACTGAAGCAACAACTCCTGTCAGCGTTAGTAAAATCTGAAGTATCGCAAACGGTTTCCCTTAAAATAAGAATAAAGAACATAAGATATAGGAACAAGACTGGGTCACACAGTCCCTCATCTGCTCCATTCAATAACACCATGGCGATGATCTATCTCAACTTTATTTTCCAGCATAATTCCCGCCTCCCTCAATTCCCTTCACACCCAAACGCCCTCATTGTCTTGAATCTACTTCACAACTGGGCATCCACAGCTCGCCAGGGGAGAGAATTTTAAAGATTTACAACTCTTTGAGTGAAGAAATTTCTTCTCACCTCAATCATAGAATCCCTACAGTGCAGAAGGAGGCCATTCGGCCCTTTAAGTCTGCACCAACCATAATCCCACCGAGGCCCTATCCCCATGACCCCATGCATTTATCCTAGCTAGTCTCTCTGACACTAAAGGGCAATTTAGCATGGCCAATCCACCTAACTCACACATTTTTGGATTGTGGAAGGAAACAGGAGCACCCGGAGGAAACCCACGCAGTCACAGGGAGAATGTGCAAACTCCACACAGACAGTGACCCAAGCCAGGAATTGAACCCACGTCCCTGGCGTTGAGAGGCAGCAGTGCTAACCACTGTGCCACCATGCCATCCTACATGGCCAAACTCTCATTCTGAGACTGTGACCGCTGTTACTAGGTCTCCCAGCCAGGGGGAAACATCCTCCCAGCATCTACTCCTGTCAAACCCCTCAATGTTCTAGTGAGATCACCTCTCATTCTTCTGGACTCCAGAGATTATGGGCGGGATTTTCCAGCTGCGATCGCCCGAAGACCAGAAAATCCCACCCGAGGTCAACGGACCTTTGCATGGTCCATGTCCCACCTGCTATGATTCCCGTGGTGGGTGGGGTGGAAAAATTCCATCCCATAAGTCTATTCTACTCAATCTCCAATCATAGGAATCTCTCACCCAGGAATCAATCGAGTAAGTGTCCATTTAATCTCCTTCAGGGTAAGTCTATCATTCACAAATACAATTGAAAGATTCTAATACTGAGCTTCATTGCTATGTAGCTATGCAGAGCATAAGTATCATAACCTATAGCCTATTTACATAGGGCTCTATGGGAAGATGGTCATACAAAGATATTATGGAGTTAATTCAAATCTTCAAAGGTAAGCTGGGGGAAATATTGACCGAGGGTAAATGGATGCTATCAGGTGGAACTCTGACTGCTTTTACTCTCCACTATTTTTTATTCATTCGTGGGACATGGGTGTCACTGGCTGGCCAGCATTTATTGCCCATCCCTAATTGCCTGAGGGCAGTTGAGAGTCAACCATATTGCTGTGGCTCTGGAGTCTCACGTCGGCCAGACCAGGTAAGGATGGCAGATTTCCTTCCCTAAAGGACATTAGCGAACCAGACGGGTTTTTCCGACAATTGACAATGGTTTCATCATCCTCAGTAGATTCTTAATTCCAGATATTTTTTATTGAATTCAAATTCCACCATCTGGCGGGATTTGAACGCAGGTCCCCAGAACATTAGCTGAGTTTCTGGATTAATAGGCTCACGATAATGCAGTGGAACCCCGATTTTACGCGCCCCGATTTAGTGCGAAATCGGATATGACGCGATGAATCATTGGACCCTTTTTTTTTGCTCTTTCCGGTTTAGTGATTTAGCGCGACACTGAGTTAGCGCGACCCCGATAACATTCGCAATAACATTTTATGGACCCCCAACCATCGCGTTACAATGGGGCTGCACTGTACCACTAGGCCATCACCTCCCCTTATTTGACCCAATCCCATCATGTTCTGGCCAGATGGGTTTGGCTATAAGTCCCCCAGCCTCTGATTGTAATCAAGTTTTGGTCAAAAGCTTCCAGATGGCAGGCAAGTAATGGAGACATGTCTGGCTATAATTGCGCCAGGAACTATCTTTGGGAAAGGAAGAGATCCAGAAGTCTCAGGCCCTTTGCAGTGTTGAAAGCTCGGACAGTCACTATGTTCCCAGATTTAGTTCAGGGATACTGTGTGGATTAGAGGAACTTCCATAATGAGAAAGAATGTAGTCTCACACCACATCAATAAATTAGCTCGTTAAAGTTTTTATTTTATTTGTATTAATGAAAAGTGACCAGAGCACAAGGTGACATTTTGTAAACGGGCAAAGATTAGCAGAATCTGAGATACTAACCATATGAAGTGTCTTTTATCTGTTTGGAAATCACAGATCGTATTGTAGCCAGCGGAATAAGGGCGAAAATCATCACAGCTCGGGCTGTAAGATAACAGATAGCAGGCGGAAGTGGTTAGTCATTTCAGTAAGTGCTAATGTGATTGCGGCTGTTCATTACAGACTAGGCATCTGCTGTTGATGATCCTTATCAACAATTACATGATTTAAACTCTCAATCGTCAAACTCATCTCACTTTTGATATTGTTTTCAAACTGTTATAGGAATACTTTCAGCTCTACAACATTGCATGGATGACACAGCATCAGAGGAACATAGAAACTAGAAGCAGGAGGAGGCCATTCGGCCCTTTGAGCCTGCTCCGCCATCCATTTTGATCATGGCTGATTATCGAATTCAATATCCTGATTCCCCTTCCCCCCATATCCCTTGATTCCTTTAGCCCCAAGAGCTATATCTAATTTCTTCTTGAAATCAGACAATGTTTTGGCCTCAACTACTTTCTGTGGGAGTGAATTCCACACATTCACGACCCTTTGGGTGAAGAAATTTCTCCTCACCTCAGTTCTAAAAAGGTTTACCCCTTATCCTTAAACTTTGACCCCTAGTTCTGGACTCCCCCACCATAGGGAACATTCTTTCTGAATCTACCCTATCCCTGCCTTATAGCTGACTTATAACTAACTGGCTTTGACAAAGGGTCATCTGGACTTGAAATGACAGCTCTTTTCTCTCCTTACAGATGCTGCCAGACCTGCTGAGGTTTTCCAGCATTTTCTCTTTTGGTTTCAGATTCCAGCATCCGCAGTAATTTGCTTTTATAACTGATTTATATTTGTATAATGCCTTCAACATAGATATGCAGATACAATACATAAAATGTGACACAATACATTTTGGGAGGAACAACTGGGAAAGGCGATGTTCCCAAAATGACAATATTTTAAACGGGGCAGTGGATTTTGGTTTGCAGGTATACAGATCACGTAACAGTGACAATGCAAGTCGGTAAGTTCATTAACAAGGCAAACAGGATTGTTAGATCTGCCTTAACAGGTAGAATACAAGGGCAAGGATTGGAAGGAACTTGGACCAGACCTTTGGAAGAATATAAAATAAATGTGGGAATTACATGTCAATTTAATAAGATGTCACCAGAGGTCACGTGTTGGAGCTTATGAGGGGAGACACAAGGAATTTCCTTAATAGCAGTGAGAAGATCGAGGATGGTAAAATAAAGGTCACCCACATGTTGCCGATTTGGTGAAAATATAGTACCCGGTTGCTTTCACTGGCTGGTGAGATGACACGGGGATGGTAGAAATTTCAGAAAAATCCAAAAGTAAAGATAAAT
This sequence comes from Mustelus asterias, assembly GCF_964213995.1. Classification (NCBI taxonomy): domain Eukaryota; kingdom Metazoa; phylum Chordata; class Chondrichthyes; order Carcharhiniformes; family Triakidae; genus Mustelus; species Mustelus asterias. Next base: position 9,081,977 of record NC_135806.1, read on the forward strand.
TTATGAAGATGTTATTGTGCAGAGGATGATTGATGTGAAATTTGGTGCCAAAATCTATTTTTGAAGCTGTGTTCCTCCAATTCTGTCTACGGAAATTAGATGCTTAAGAAATAGGAATATTAAATGGTGCAGAGAATAAAGAGGAGATTGTGATTCGACTGTTTGGATAAAGAAAAGCAGTGGATTGTAATGCCCAATAATTCTTTGAGTTTCTGTCAGTAGTTAACAGTAAAAGCTACAAGTCCCCTCCCTCCTTTTATTCCACAATAGATAATAAAACTTCAACACTTAGTTCAGCAAAAAGCTGCCAATGACAATTACTTACCAACAAAATACAGGAAAGTCCGCATCACAAAGGCCATGATTAGCATCCCAATGGAAAATGACAGCATTCCCATCACAATCAAGGAAGTGTCCTTCAACCATCTGGAAAAAATGACAACTGCGAGGAAGCTGGTGATGAAGATAGCGTACCCTGTGGCGTTGCCATAACCGACCCAGACTGCATTCCAACTCAGCGGGTCCTTTAGGACAAATATGGGCAGCACATCTACTCCCCCACTCACCCCCAGTTCATACAAAACCGCAGCGGTGAAGAGCAGTGCGATTGCGATCTTATCCACCGACCTGTTGCTCCCAGGATTACCCTGAGTCATTGGGTTGTCCTGGTTATCCAGTAACCTAGACCTTTGACTTTGATTCCAAGTTGCATTCTCTGACTCAACCTCACTGGTGGTTTGTGAGTCACTTTCCTGCTGTCCTTGGTCTAACAGGCTGCCATATCCTTGAGGTCCACCTTGTGCTTGTCTGGGTGATGATTGTAGACCCAGGATGCTACAAAGTAAGGTCAAAAAGTAAAAAATACAACTACACACCATCAGCCCGGCCCCCTGGTCCTGTGAGATTTTGAAGTGGATAAAGAGGTGACCAGATGCAATACTCCCAATCATCCCAGCCACCCCATAGGTAAGTTCAACTCTGTTCAGCCTGATAGACCTCTTCTCCTCTGAGGATGTGTCTGAGGCAAGAGCCATGACCCCTGGCCAGAAAGCGGTAAAACCCCCGCTCAGGCCATTCAGCAGAGCGGTGGCAAACATCACCTGCAAGGGCCAATCAAACAAGATGACCAAGAGCAGCAGAGACCTGGAGACCAGGTACCCCAGCAAGGGCACACAAATGGTGATCTTCCTGGACTTCTGATCTCCCAGTTTGCCCAGGAAGAAGGTGAAAAGCAGAGGGGTCATACTCAGCAGGAGGTTGTAGATCATGTAGAACCGAGAGATGGCCCCTTGCTGCTGGTCTTGGCTCGCAGGTACTGTGGAGTTGGCAGAGGTGGAATTGGAGCGTCCCTGGACCAACATTAACAGAGAGGTGTCATAGAAAGCACCGGCAATCTGGTGCAAACCGACAACGATCTCGATGTGAGAGAAGAGATTTCGACACATCTCCATTCTCTTTGCCTCTGCCTGTTTATCTTTTGTAGCAAAACGCCCAGAAATGGCCCCTTTTCACTGGCCTGAGGATGTCAGGGGATCCCCTCGGTCACTGGGGAGCGGCTGGAAAGAGTCTTCGGTCTTAACTTGAACACGGAAGAGCTGCACTTCCCGAATTCTGATTCACTCGATTGCCTCACTTGGTTGATTGTTGCTGGAGCCGGAACAGTTCCAGACTGTGCTGTAGCTGTGCAGTGCTGTACCGACTGGCAGTGTTCAAGATTTCAGTCTGACAGGGTAATGTTTCTGCGGGATAGAGTTAGAACCTGTGGGGAAAGCACCTTATTTGAAGAATCATTTAAAAAATTTTTTTAGCGATGTTGCAATGTGTTAATGCCCCCAATGATCACACCACAATGCCACTAACACCATGATGTTAAAATTGCTCTTTATTTAATTTTTATTATTTGCCTCCTTTCCTAGGAAAGGAAATTGCAGTTGGTGGTGTTCCCATGTATCATAGAAACCCTACAGTGCAGAAAGAGGCCATTCGGCCCATCGAGTCTGCACAGACCACAATCCCACCAGGGCTTATCCCCATACATTACCCTAGCTGGTCCCCCTGGCACGAAGGGGAAATTTAAGCATGGCCAATCCACCTAACCCGCACATCTTTGGACTGTAGGAGGAAACCGTGGCAGCAGTGTGTACCATCGACCTAACCCGCACATCTTTGGACTGTAGGAGGAAACCCTCGCAGACACAGGGAGAATGTGCAAACTCCGCACGGACAGTGACCTAAGCCAGGAATCGAACCTGGGTCCCTGGCACTGTGAGGCAGCAGTGCTAGCCACTGTGTCACCGTGCTGTCTCTGTATTTGATGCCCTTGTCCTTTTATGTGGTAGAGGTCACAACTTTGAACGGTGCTCTTAAGGAGGCTTGCTGAGTTGCTGCAGTGCATCTTGTAGATGGTACACACTGCTGCCACTGTGTGTCAGTGGCGGAAGAAACAAATGTTTGAGTTGGTTTATGCAGTCAAATAAGCTGCTTTATACTGCATGGTGGCAAACCTCTTGAGTGTTGATGGAGCTACACTCACCCAGTCAAGAGGCGAGTGACCCAAGCTTGTAGATGGTGGATAGGCTTTGTGGAGTCAGGAGGTGAATTCTCAGCCACTGATTTGCTCTTGCAACTACAGTATTTATAAGGTTGGACCAGTTCAGTTTCTGGTCAATGCTAAATCCCAGGATGTTATAGTTGGGGATTCAACAGTAATATTAGAATCGTAACACAACAAAAGGAGGCAATTTGGCCCATCAGTTCCATGCTGGCTCTCTGTAATGTTGCCTAGTCAGTACCATTTTTCCATTTTATCCCTGTAGCCTTGCTAATTTACTTCCCTCAAAGCTGTGGAATGCCAGGAGGAGATGGTTCAAAGCTTTTCTTGTGGAGATGGTCATTGCCTGGCACGGTGGCACAGTGGTTGGCACTGCTGCCTCGCAGCGCCAGGGACCCGGGTTCAGTTACAACCTTGGGTCACTGTCTGTGCGGAGTTTGCACGTTCTCCCCGTTTCTGCGTGGGCTTTCTCCGGGTGCTCCGGTTTCCTCCCACGCTCCAAAAGACGTGCTGGTTAGGTGCATCAGCCATGCTAAATTCTCTCTCAGTGTACTCGAACAGGCGCCAGGGTGTGGCGATTAGGAGATTTTCACAGTAACTTCATTGCAGTGTTAATGTAAGCCTACTTGTGACACAAATAAATAAACTATAAACTTAAACTTTAAACTTTGAAAACTTGTGTGGCACGAATGTTATTTGCCACTTATCAGCCCAATCCTGAATGTTGTCCAGGTCTTGCTGCATATGGACATGGACTGCTTCAGTATGTAGGGAATCACGAATGATGCTGAATGTTGTGCATTGGCAAAACAGCAATTGAAAGGTGGTTAGGGAATTGAAGTTGGAACTGAATGGTACATGTTGAGCCCGTTCGAATATTGCGCCAAGTTCATGGGGACCAGGTATGTGAGGGTGACAGCTGAGTTCTCCACTACATTCAACAGCCCTGTGCTGGGGCTGCGTGCCCTTAGAGGAAGGCTGGGGCATCATCACCAGAGCGATTAGCATTGAGGAGGGCAAGTTCAGTCCCTAGAGCTCTGGGCACAAATGGTCCATAGTGCCATCCGGTTGTTGGTACATGGTGCATTGAGAAGGGATGTCCCGTGGGTGTGGTGGGGTGGTTGGAGGAAGTATCTGGCAGAGCAGTCCTTGAGACTGGCAGTGCCCAAACCCGCCTGGTATATATATTTTTCAAGCTATTATATGAATGCTTTCATCTGTACAACAGCACATGGATCACACAGTTTCATACAACATATAGAAAGCTTTAATAAAGATATGAAGGTAAAATAGAACATAAAATACAGAATCCATAAAATGTTATTTTTAACCAATTCATGGGATGTGGGCATCGCTGGCTGGGCCAGCATTTGTTGCTCATCGCTAATGGCTCTTGAACTGCTCATCCATTTCAGAGAGCAGTTAAGAGTCAACCGCATTGCTGTGGATCTGGAGTGACATACAGCCGGGTCAGGCAAGGACATGAGCTTACCTTCCTTGAAGAACGTTAGTGAACCAGATGAGTTTTTACAACAATAAACATTGGTTTAATTGTCATCATTATAGAATAGAACAGTACAGCACAGAACAGGCCCTTCGGCCCATGATGTTGTGCCGATCTTTATCTGAAACCAAGATCAAGCTATCCCACTCCCTATCATCCTGGTGTGCTCCATGTGCCTATCCAATAACCGCTTAAATGTTCCTAAAGTGTCTGACTCCACTATCACTGCAGGCAGTCCATTCCACACCCCAATCACTCTCTGCGTAAAGAACCTACCTCTGATATCCTTCCTATATCTCCCACCACGAACCCTATAGTTATGCCCCCTTGTAATAGCTCCATCCACCCGAGGAAATAGTCTTAGACTTTTAATTCCAGGTTTTTGTTGGATTCAAATTTCACCATCTACCATTGGTGGGAATCGAACCCGGAGCATTATTCTGGACCTTGGGATTACGCCGTCACCTCCCTGTGTGACGCAATATTTTACAAGCAAGACATAGGGAAAGGAGATATATCTTAAATAACAAGATTTTAAATGGAGGTGTGAACTTTGGCTTGCAGATATACAAGGCACCTAAAGACAGGTAAGAATCATAGAATCCCTACAGTGCAGAAGGAGGCCATTCAGTCTATCAGGTCAGCACCGACAACAATCCTACCTAGGCCCTATCCCCGTAACCTCACATATTAACGCCATGAATCCTTCTAACCTATGCATCCCAGGACACTAGGGGGAATTTAGCATAGGCAATGCACCTAACCTGCACATCTTTGGACTGTGGGAGGAAACTGGAGCACCCACATAGGCACGGGGAGAATGTGCAGACTCCACACAGACAGTAACCCAAGACTGGGAATCGAACCCAGGTCTCTGGAGCTATGAGGCAACAGCGCTAACCACGGTGCCACCTTGCTGCCTGGTCATTGACCGAAATAGAATCCTTAGCTATGTATCGAGAGGAATAGAAGGACAAGGACAGGATGTTGAACTTGGACCAGGCCTGAACGCGTCCTCAATTAGAAGATAAAATAAACGAGGGAAGTCCATGTAGAGTTAACACGATGTCACCAGAGGTCACGTATTACAATAATGAGGGTTTTACTCAACAGCATGGAGAAGGTTGGGGATGATTCAGTAGAGGCCACCCAGATGATGAAGATTTACGATAAATAGTTCCAGGTTCTTCCCACTGGGATGACACAGGGATGGTGGAAATGTGAGAAAATTCCAAAGTAAAGGTACAGTGATGATGATGTCATTATGCAGAGGATGATTGATGTGAGATTTGGTTCCAGAAGCTATTTTTGAAGCTGTGTTCCTTCAATCCTGTAATTGGAAATGGGATGCTTGAGAAAGAGGATTAGTAAAAGGTGTAGGGAATGAGCAGCAGATTGTGATTCGTTAACTTAAACAGAAACTGGATGGGTTTTAATGCTCTGTAATTCTCTCAGACTTTCCTCATTTTCGCCCGGTGGTTAAAAATAAAAGCTCCAAAAACCATCCCATCCACCCCTTCCCCCCGCACACACACACACATTACACATTGAAGAAAAGACTTGGACCCTCAGTGGTTTAGTCCAGAAAAAACTGAGAAGGCTGCCAATGACGTTACTTACCAATAAAATACAGGAATGTTCACTTCACAAAGGCCATGATTAGCATCCCAGTGGAAAATGACAGCATTCCCATCACAATCAAGTCATTGTCCTTCAACCATCTGGAAAAAGCGACAACTGCGACGAAGCTTGTGATGAAGATAGCGTACCCTGTGGCATTGCCATAACCGACCCAGACTGCATTCCAACTCAGCGGGTCCTTTAGGACAAATATGGACAGCACATCCAATATGTCTCTCAACCCCAGTTGATACAAAACCCCAGCTGCGAAGAGCAATGCGATGGTGATTTTATCCACCGACGTGTCACCTCCAGGATTATCCCAAGTCCTGGAATCGTTCCGGTTATCCAGTAACCTTGACCTTTCACTTTGACCTTCATCCCAAGTTGCATTTTCTGACTCTAGCTCATCAGTATCTTGGTCCTCACTTTCCTGATGTCCTTCATCTAACAGGCTGCCATATTGTGAGGTCCACTTTGTGTTTGTGTGGGTGATGGCTTTAGGCCCAGGATGCTACAAAGTAAACTGAAAGTGTAAAAAATAGAACTGCAGACTATCAGCCCAGCCTCTCTCGCCCTGTGAGATTTTGAAATGGTCAAAGTGGTGACCAGATGCGATATTCCCAATCAGCCCAGCTACACCGTAGGTAAACTCAACTCTGTTCAGTCAGATAGATCTCAGACCAGTGAATGGGGTCATTCTGGTTTTGATTTGATTTATTATTGTCACATGTATTGGTATACAGTGAAAATTGTTTGTTTCTTGTGCGTTATACAGACGAAACAGGCCGTTCATATAATACATAGGGGAGAAGGAAAGGAGAGGGTGTAGAATGTAGTGTGATGGTCATAGCTAGGAGGTGGGGAAAGATCAGCTTAATATATGGTAGGTCCATTCAAAAGTCTGATGGCAGCAGGGAAGAAGCTGTTCTTGAGTCAGTTGGTATGCAACCTCAGACTTTTGTATCTTTTCCCCGACAGAAGAAGATGGAAGAGAGTATGTCCGGGCTTCGTGGGGTCCTTGATTATGCTGGCTGCTTTTCCCAGGCAGCGGGAAGTGTAGATGGAGTCAATGGATGGGAGGCTGGTTTGCGTGATGGACTGGGATACGTTCACAACCCTTTGTAGTTTCTTGCGGTCTTGGGCAGAGCAGGAGCCATACCAAGCTGTGATGCAACCAGAAAGAATGCTTTCTATGGTGCATCTGTAAAAATTGGTAAGAGTCTTCGTGGACATGCTGAATTTTCTTAGCCTCCTGAGAAAGTAGAGGCATTGTTGAGCTTTCTTAACTATAGCGTCAGTGTGGAGGGACCAGGACAGATTGTTGTTGATCTGGACATCGAAAAACCTGAATCATTCGACCATTTCCATTTAACCATTCAAGGAACTTGGAGCAGTGGAGTTTGCAAATCATCGTAAATGATGAGGCAGAAGTAGACTTGACAAAGCTTCCTGGCCTGGTCCTGTGGAACATGAAGGTGTAGACTCTTCAGCAGAAACAGCCTGAGATCAGTGTCAGTGCCACCACAAGTTAAACTAAGTGATCACCTAGAGTGGCAATTATGGCAGGTGGCAAAAAAAACTGAATGAAATATTGATAAAACTACATAAGCAAATAAACAGGCTTCAGCAGTTTGACTGAAAGGTCTGGCTTTATTGATATATATCCACATCGAATCATACAGTGCAGAAGAGGCCCTTCAGCCCATCAAGTCTGCTCTAACATGTGTGAAACACCTGATCTACCCCCTAATCCCATTTACCAGCACTTGGCCCATCGCCCTGAATGTTATGAGATGCCAAGTGATGTACCAACTATTTATAGAAACATAGAAGATAGGAGCAGGAGGCCATTTGGCCCTTCGAGCCTGCTCCGCCATTCATTATCATGGCTGATCATCCAACTCAATAGCTTAATCCTGTTTTCTCCCCATAACCTTTGATCTCATTTGCCCCAAGTGCTATATCCAGCCGCCTCTTGAATACATTCAATATTTTGGCATCAACTACTTCCCGTGGTAATGAATTCCACAGGCTCACCACTCTTTGGGTGAAGAAATGTCTCCTCACCTCCGTCCTAAATGGTCTACCCCGAATCCTCAGACTGTGACCCCTGGTTCTGGATTCTCCCACCATCGGGAACATCCTCTTTGCATCTATCCTGTCTAGTCCTGTTAGAATTTTATAATTATGGGATCCCCTCTCATTCGTCTGAACTCCAGCGAAAACAATCCTAACCTAGTCAATCTCTCCTCATACATCAGTCCCGCCATCCCCGGAATCGGCCTGGTTTTCCATGTAGATTTTATATCGTTTTTCCCACAATTTCATGTTACGTTCCTCATTCTGTTCATGCGACAACTTTACAAATGATAAATCACATTCTGTTTCCTATTCTCTTTAGCTCTGATGAAGGGTCATCGACTCGAAACATTGGCTCTATTCTCTCTCCACAGATGCTGTCAGGCCTGCTGAGATTTTCCAGCGCTTCTTGTTCCTTTTTTCTGATTCCAGCATCTGCAATAATTTGCTTTCATTTTACAAATTTGTACATTTACATGACTATTTTAAAATTGCGGACCATTAAATAATATCGAAGGAGGTAATTTAATCTGGCCCGCTGTATCGTAATGATTGTTGATTGTGTAAATACCACATAATTTCACCTAGTTGCAGAAACACAGAATATTGCACATTATAGCACACATTTATTTATTTATCATTTATTAGTCACAAGTAAGGCTGACATTAACACTGCAATGAAGTTACTGTGAAATTTCCCCAGTCGCCACAGTCCGGCGCCTGTTCGGGTCAATGCACCCTAACCAGCACGCCTTTCAGAATGTGGGAGGAAACCGGAGCACCCGGAGGAAACCCACGCAGACACGGGGAGAACGTGCAAACTCCACACAGACAGAGATCCAAGCCGGGAATCGAACCCGGGTCCCTGGCACTGTGAAGCAGCAGTGCTAACCGCTGTGCTAGCGTGCCGCCCATTTCATCTGATACATATCCTATGAAAAATATAGAACAATGAGGATGTATAGTCAGCCTCATAATATTCTCCTCTATCAGGTAATATGAATCTTTAATTATAAATGCAGGATTTTTTATTCACACTGAGACACTATTCATTTTTGGAAAGTTAATTCTGAGTCGGAGTGGCAGAGGGTGCAAAACTGATTGTCACCCAAGGTGCTTAATACACTTGCAACGGCCCTTCCTGAGATTAAATCATTTGGCTTTGTTTTTTTTTGTGACAATAGTTTTGAACTATGAGTGTGTTCCTTTTTTCACATCTCTTGTGTCTGGGTTTCACATCAGTATCCTGGAAATCCGGGTGGATTGGACAATCTGCGTTCCACAAAGCTGTGAATGAAATAAAACATGTTACAAATCTATCGCTAATAACAGGAGGAACATGTTCCAATTTTTAATTCTACATTCACTCATCTCCTGTGCAACGGAAAACCCCACAACTGGCGGAATTTTAGAAATAGAAAAAGTTTGTCAAATGGAAATTATAGGAAAGGGAAGAAACCTTTTAACGCCTGGAGCGTGTTCTGCAATTCACTTATATCTTGGGTGGCACGGTGTCACAGTGGTTAGCACTGCTGCCTCACAGCACCAGGAACCCAGGTTTGATTCCCGGCTTGAGTCACTGTCTGTGTGGAGTCTGCACGTTCTCCCCGTGTCTGCGTGGGTTTCCTTCGGATGCTCTGGTTTCCTCCCACAGTCCAAAGATGTGCAGTTTAGGTGGATTAGCGGGGTAAATATGTGGGGTTACGGGGAAAGGGTTTGGGTAAATTGCTCTGTTGGAGGATCAATGAAGACTCAATGGACCGAATGGCCTCTTTCTGCACTATAGGAATTCTATGATTGATAAAGTTAATTTATTGGTCACAAGTACATTAACATTGCAATGAAGTTGCTGTGAAATTCCCCTAGTCACCACACTCCGGCATCTTTACAGTCAATGCACCTAACCAGCACGTCATTCAGACTGTGGGAGGAAACTGGAGCACCCTGAGGAAACCCACGCAGACATGGGGAGAATGTGCAGACTCTGCACAGACAGTGACCCGAGCTGGGAATCGAACCCAGGTCCCAGGCGCTGTGAGGCAGTGGTGCTAACCACTGTGCCGCCCACCACAGATTGATCAGTGTTGATCTGCATTTCAACTCTGCTTACCCATCTATTTGCTCAATACCCCTTGATAACTTTACCTCATTCAAATGTCAGTTGACCCATCTTCAATATCCACAGCTTTTTGGAGGGATAGTTCTAGATTTCTGCTGTCTGGATATCTATTTCTTACACTTTCTAATTGAGAGGGCAGCACATTTACAGCAAGTATTAGCTGCACCCTTCCTGCCTGCCATCATTGGAGCTTAGGCTGTAATTCTCTTTAAAAAATTCAAACCACTGCTATCTCTGACAATTAAAGGTAATCTTGCACATTGTGTCACTTTTTTGATGATATCTACCACAGCCCAAATTGAGCCAGAAACTGAGGTTAGATATTTTAAATCTTTCATGGGCTGAGGGTGTCTCTGGCTAGGCCAACATTTATTGCTGCTCCCCAATTGCCCTTGAGAAAGTGGTGGTGAGCGGCCTTCTTGAATCGCTGCCGTTCATGGGGTGTAGGTGCACCCACAGTGCTGTTAGGGAGGGAGTTCCAGGATTTTGATCGCGAGACAGTGAAGGAACGGTGACATAGTTCCAGGATTGTGTTGTAGGATGGGGGTGTGCCGATCCCATACATCTCTTCGGCTGGGAGACTTGCAAGTAGTCCGGTGTGGTGATCTCACCAGGCATGCCTGGTGCTGCCCCTGAATGTGACCTCTTCTGAAATTAGTGCAGATTCCCAGTATGCGGAAACCTACTCCAGAAAGAGTGTCTTCCGCAACTTGCCTTGCTTTTGTGATTTGCAGTGCCTTTAAACCCAACAGTGTGTGATTGGAGAATTTACCACTGAAGTATACAGTGCAGAAGGAGGCCATTCAGCCCATTGAGCCTGTCCCTGCTTTTTGGAAGTGTTGGTTCCACCTCCCCGGATCTTTCTTCAGAGCTCTCTATAGTTTTCCCTTTCAAGCATTTAAACAACTTCCTTTTGAAAGTTACTATTGAATCTGCTCCCGTCCCCTTCTCAGGTGTTGCTTTCCAGATCACAATAACTTGCTGTGAAAAAGTTAAACCGAATCTGTGGCCTCTGTGTACATTTCGGATTCTCATCCCCCACAAGTTCCTCTTATTCTTTTTGCATAATCCAATGGAATAGAGGTATCATCGTGATAAAACAACATGATCGACCTCAGTGCAAATACAACAGCAGAATGTCAAATGTGATGTTAATTTTGCTTACATCATGGGAATGATACCCAGGCAACTGATGACTGAAGACAGATAAAAGCTGACAGAAGGATACTGGTCTTGCGTTGAGTTGTAAATATTGAGGAAGGCGACTGAAGCAACAATTCCTGCCAGCGTTAGTAAAATCTGAAGTTTCGCAAGCGGTTTCCCTTAAGATAAGAATAAAGAACATAAGATATAGGAACAAGACTCGGTCACACAGTCCCTCATCTGCTCCATTCAATAACACCATGGCGATGATCTATCTCAACTTTATTTTCCAGCACAATTCCCGCCTCCCTCAATTCCCTTCACACCCAAACGCTCTCATTCTCTGTCTTGAATCTACTTCACAACTGAGCATCCGCAGCTCGCCAGGGGAGAGAATTTTAAAGAATTACAACACTTTGAGTGAAGAAATTTCCCATCACCTCAGTCCTAAATGGCCCATCCCTCATTCGGAGACTGTGACCCCTGGTTCCAGGTTTCCGAGCCGGGGGAAACATCCTCCCAGCACCTTTCCATCAAGCCCTTCAATGTTTTAGTGAGATCACCCCTCATTCTTCTAAGCGCCCAAAATTATGGGGTGAATTTTCCCTTTCCGCCCGCTACGGGAATCGGAGCGGGTGAGGGGTGGACCATAGAAAGGTCTGTTGGCCTTGGGTGGGATTTTCCAGTTTCAGGGCGAGCGTGACTGGAAAATCCCGTCCTACAAGTACATTCTACTCAATCTCCAATCATAGGATATTTCTCAACCCAGGAATGGTGAGGCTGTGTCACAGTGGTATTGTCACTGGACTAGTAATCCAGAGACCCAGGGTAATGACCTGGGGACACGGGTTTGAATCCCACCACGGCAGATGGTGAAATTTGAGTTCAAGAAAAATCTGGGATTAAAAGTCTAATGATGACCATGTCGATTATTGGAAAAACCCACCTGATTCACTAATGTCCTTTAGGGAAGGAAATCTGCTGTTGTTACCTGGTCTGGCCTACATGTGACTCCAGACCCATGGCAGGGATGGGCAATAAATGCTGACCCAACCTGTGATGCCCACATCCCATGAACAATTAAAACAAAATTTTTTTTGAAGAATCAATCCAGTGAACATCAAGAGAATCACCTCCCGGGCAAGTCCCACACAAGTGTAATTGCAGGATGGTCAACTGAATGTTTTGCTTCCCCCATTTTTCAAATTCGTAGTTACGCTGAGCATATGTTCAGGGGTTAGAGGAACCTGTATAATGAATAAAAGCAGCATCACATCACGCAGAAATCAACTTGTATAAATGGGACTGAAATGTAACCACATCACAAGTTGATATTTTGCAAAGATTAGCAGTATCTGAGATACTAACCATACGAAGTGTCTTTTATCTGCTTAGAAATCACAGATTGAATCGTCGGCAGTGGAATTAGGGCAAAAATCATCAGGGCTCGAGCTGCAAAATAAATAACAGGATGAGGAGGAAGTGGTGACTTCATTGATTGCACTATTCGTATCACTTTCGATATTATTTTCAAATGCTTTTATAAGACCATAAGACATAGGAGCAGAATTAGGCCACTCGGCCCATCGAGTCTGCTCCGCCATTCAATCATGGCTGATATTTTTCGCATCCCCATTCTCCTGCCTTTTCCCCATAACCCCTGATCCCCTTATTAATCAAGAACCTATCTATCTCTAACCACTGTGCTACCATGCTTTTTAAAAAAAATTATTAGTGTTACAAGTAGGCTTACATTAACACTGCGATGAAGTTACTGTGAAAATCCCCTAGTCGCCACACTCCGGCACCTGTTCGGGTACACTGAGGGAGAATTTAGCGTGGCCAATCCACCTAACCAGCACATCTTTCGAACTGTGGGAGGAAACTGGAGGACCCGGAGGAAACCCACACAGACACGGGGAGAATGTGCAGGCTCTGGACAGACAGTGACACAAGCTGGGATTTGAATCCTGGCCCCTGGAGCTGTGAGGCAGCAGTGCTAACCACTGTGCCACCATGCTGTCCATTTATGCATTTATGTAGTGCCTTTAACATAAAAGTGCAGACAAATCGTGGGTACAATACATTAAAAGTATTGACAATACACATTGGAAGCAAGAATAGGGAAAGGAGATGTACCTTAAATGACAAGGTTTTAAATTGAGTAGTGGATTTTGGTTTGCAGATATGCAGATGGTACGAATCAAATGCGGTAATGCACATACATAAGGTTAGTCATAGGGCAAAGAGAGTCTTTAGTTTCCATTGATATGTGGAATAGGGAGGGCAAGGACAGGATGTTGAATTTGGACCAGACCTGAATTTGACCCCAATTAGAAGAATATAAAATAATTGAGGGAAGTCCATGTAGATTTAACACGATGTCATCAGAGGTCACATATTACAGTAATGAGGAGAGACACCAGGAATTGTGTCTCTCACACAAGGGTGTCTGGACAAATACATGAATAGGATGGGAATAGAGGGATATGGTCCCCGGAAGGATAGGAGGTTTTAGATCAGACGGGCAACATGGTCGGTGCAGGCTTGGAGGATCGAAGGGCCTGTTCCTGTGCTGCAATTTTCTTTATTCTTTGTTCTGTGAATTGGAGTTTCACTCAACAGCATGGAGAAGGTTGGGGATGATTCAGTAGAGGCCACCCAGATGATGAAGATTTACGATAAATAGTTCCAGGTTCTTTCCACTGGGATGACACGGGGATGGTGGAAATGTGAGAAAATTCCAAAGTAAAGGTACAGTTATGACGATGTCATTATGCAGAGGATGATTGATGTGGAATTTGGTTCCAGAAGCTATTTTTGAAGCTGTGTCCCTTCAATCCTGTAATTGGAAATGGGATGCTTGAGAAAGAGGATTAGTAAAAGGTGTAGGGAATGAGCAGCAGATTGTGATTCGTTGACTTAAACAGAAACTGGATGGGTTGTAATGCTCTGTAATTCTCCCAGACTTTCCTCATTTTCTCCCTGTGGTTAAAAATAAAAGCTCCAAAAACCATCCCATCCACCCCTTCCCCCCGCACACACACACACACATTACACATTGAAGAAAAGACTTGGACTCTCAGTGGTTTAGTCCAGAAAAAACTGAGAAGGCTGCCAATGACGTTACTTACCAATAAAATACAGGAATGTCCACTTCACAAAGGCCATGATTAGCATCCCAGTGGAAAATGACAGCATTCCCATCACAATCAAGTCATTGTCCTTCAACCATCTGGAAAAAGCGACAACTGCGAGGAAGCTGGTGATGAAGATAGCGTACCCTGTGGCATTGCCATAACCGACCCAGACAGCATTCCAACTCAGCGGGTCCTTTAGGACAAATATGGGCAGCACATCCAATGCACCTCTCAACCCCAGTTGATACAAAACCCCAGCTGCGAAGAGCAATGCGATGGTGATTTTATCCACCGACCTGTCACCTCCAGGATTATCCCGAGTCCTGGAATCGTTCCGGTTATCCAGTAACCTTGACCTTTCACTTTGATCTTCATCCCAAGTTGCATTTTCTGGCTGTATCTCATCAGTAGCTTGATTGTTGTCTCTCTGCTGCTCTCCATCTAACAGGCTGCCATGCCCATGAGATCCACCCTGTGTTTGTCGGGGTGACGATTTTAGACAGCAGAAGCTGCAAAGAAAGCTGAAAATGTAACAAATAGAACTAATGACCATCAACCCAGTGCCCTGATCGTGTGAGATTTTGAAATAAATGAAGAGGTGACCGGATGCAATACTTCCAATCATCGCAGACACACCACTGGCTAGTTTAACTCTGTTCAGTTGGATAGATCTCTTCTCCTCTGTGGACGCATCTGAGGCAAAAGCCATGACCCCAGCCCAGAAAGCACTCGAATCCCCACTCAGGCCATTCATCAGAGCAGTGGCAAACATCACCTCCAAGGGCAGGTCGAACAGGATGACAAAGAGCAGCAGAGACCTGGACACCAGGTACCCCAGCAAGGGCACACAAATGGTGATCTTCCTGCACTTCTGATCTCCCAGTTTGCCCAGATAGTAGGTGGGCAACAGAGAGGAAATCCCCAACAAGAGGTTGTAGATCATGTAGAACCGAGAGATGGCTGCATGCTGCTGGTCTTGGCTCCCGGATATTGTAGAGTTGGCACAGGTGCAATTGGACCGTTCGTGGACCAGCATCAACAGAGAGGTGTCGTAGACAGCACCGGCGATCTGGTGCAAACCGACAACAATCTCAATGTGAGAGAACAGCTCTTGACACATCTCCATTCTCTTTGTCTCTGCCTATTGTAGAGAAACAGAACAGCCAGAGAACAAGCCAGGCTTGAGGACGTCGGGGAGGCTTCTCAATCCCTGTGGGTCAATTCGATACGGTTGCCTTATGCCTAACGTGAACACGGAAGAACAGCACTTCCCCCTTTCTGACTGAAACTCTAGTCTCACTTGGTTGGTTGCCAGGATCAAACCAATTCTTTGAACTTGGTCATGTTTGCCTGTTGCAGTCACCAGCCATAGGACTCGTCAAGCCAGTTTCTAGATCAGATATGAAGCAGTCAGGGGGCTGGAGCTGCTGATTTCCTTGTTGAAACACTCGGTGAGGTTGGGGGTGCAGGGGGGTGGGGGGTGGGGGGGGGGAGGGGGTGGGGGGTGGGGGTGTGGGGGGTGGGTGGGGGGGGGGATGAAAATGATACCCCGTCACTAAAGGAAAGAGAGGATGATAGTTGGTGTCAGAGAAGTCTACATCTGCCGAGATACTTTAATCAGGCACGGCAGTGCTTACGGTGGGATAAAATCTTGACTTGCTGAAGACTGAAAATAAATATAAATTTGATATGTTTTGTGTGCGTGGAATGTGTGTTGGCATCTTTCCAGCTATGGGAGATGATGAGTACACAGCAACAATCCCAACTGCAAGGAACTACTAAAGGTCGTGAATGTAGCCCAATCCATCATGCAAACCAGCCTCCCATCCATTGACTCTGTCTACACTTCCCACTGCCTCGGAAAAGCAGCCAGCATAATTAAGGACCTCATGCACTCTGGACATTCTCTCTTCCACCTTCTTCCGTCGGGAAAAAGATACAAAAGTCTGAGGTCATGTACCAACCGACTCAAGAACAGCTTCTTCGCTGCTGCAGTCAGACTTTTGAATGGACCTACCTAATATAAAGTTGATCTTTCTCTACACCCTAGCTATAACTGAAACACTGCATTCTGCACTCTCTCCTTTCCTTCTTTATGAATGGTATGCTTTGTCTGTATAGTGCAAGAAACAATACTTTTCACTTTATGCTAATACATGTGACAATAATAAATCAAATAAAATAAAATCAAATTATGAGGGCAATTCTTCACTTGGCTTTGAAGGCCTGTCTTTGGGAGAGAGGTTCTGCCTGTGAAGTGGCCAAACTGTAAATAGCCTGAGTAAATAAATCCTGCGGATTCTGGAAATCAGAAATAGAAATGAGAAGGAGCAGGGCCAGCTCAGCAGGTCTGGCAGCATCTGTGGAGAGAGAAACAGAGTTAATGTTCGGAGTCCATCCCGACTCTTCTTCACAACACGGTTGCTGTTTCCAGCATTGGAACTTGTTGCCGAGCGGCTGTAGCCACTGGGCACCATGGCAGTGCCAGTCGACAGGCTTTGTTGCCAGCTAGTTCTAGTCATCCTATTATAGAAAGGATATTATTAAACTAGAAAGAGTGCAGACAAGATTTACTAGGGGATTTTCACAATAACTTCATTGCAGTGTTAATGTAAGCCTACTTGTGACACTAATAAATAAACTTTAAAATAAAAAGGTTGAACTCCCCTGCTCTTCTTTGGCTGTGGGATCTGGAGCTTCTCCTGGAGGAGAAGATGGACCTGAGTTCAGTGTCGCATTGGGATGACAGTACTCCTGACAGTGCAGCACTCCCTCAGTACTGACCCTCTGACAGTGCAGCACTCCCTCAGTACTGACCCTCTGACAGTGCAGCACTCCCTCAGTACTGACCACTGACAGTGCAGCACTTCCTCAGCACTGACCCTCTGGCAGTGTGGCACTCCCTCAGTACTGACCCTCTGACAGTGCAGCACTCCCTCAGCACTGACCCTCTGACAGTGTGGCAATCCCTCAGTACTGACCCTCTGACAGTGCAGCACTCCCTCAGTACTGACCCTCTGACAGTGCAGCAGTCCCTCAGTACTGACCCGCTGATAGTGCAGCACTCCCTCAGTACTGACCCTCTGACAGTGCAGCACTCCCTCAATATTGACCCTCTGACAGTGCAGCACTCCCTCAGTACTGACCCTCTGGCAGTGTGGCACTCCCTCAGTACTGACCCTCTGACAGTGCAGCAATCCCTCAGTACTGACCCTCTGACAGTGCGGCACTCCCTCAGTACTGACCCTCTGACAGTGCAGCACTCCCTCAGTACTGACCCTCTGACAGTGCAGTACTCCCTCAGTACTGACCCTCTGACAGTGCAGCACTCCCTCAGCACTGACCCTCTGACAGTGCAGCACTCCCTCAGTACTGACCCTCTGACAGTGCAGCACTCCCTCAGTACTGACCCTCTGACAGTGCAGCACTCCCTCAGTACTGACCCTCTGACAGTGCAGCACTCCCTCAGTACTGACCCGCTGACAGTGCAGCACTCCCTCAGTACTGACCCTCTGACAGTGCAGCACTCCCTCAGTACTGACCCTCTGACAGTGCAGCACTCCCTCAGTACTGACCCTCTGACAGTGCAGCACTCCCTCAGTACTGACCCGCTGATAGTGCTGCACTCCCTCAGTACTGACCCTCTGACAGTGCAGCACTCCCTCAGTACTGACCCTCTGACAGTGCAGCACTCCCTCAGTACTGACCCTCTGACAGTGCGGCACTCCCTCAGTACTGACCCTCTAACAGTGCAGCACTCCCTCAATATTGACCCTCTGACAGTGCAGCACTCCCTCAGTACTGACCCTCTGGCAGTGTGGCACTCCCTCAGTACTGACCCTCTGACAGTGCAGCAATCCCTCAGTACTGACTCTCTGACAGTGCGGCACTCCCTCAGTACTGACCCTCTGACAGTGCAGCAATCCCTCAGTACTGACCCTCTGACAGTGCAGCACTCCCTCAGTACTGACCCTCTGACAGTGCAGCACTTCCTCAGCACTGACCCTCTGACAGTGTGGCACTCCCTCAGTACTGACCCTCTGACAGTGCGGCACTCCCTCAGCACTTACCCTCTGACAGTGCGGCATTCCCTCAGCACCGCTCTCAGGCGGCATCCTAGATTTTTGTTTTCTTGGTCAGAACATTGAATGGAATTGGGACGTCTTGTTGAAATTGTACAAGACATTGGCAAGGCCACACTTGGAATACTGTGTACAGTTCTGGTCACCCCATTATAGAAAGGATATTATTAAACTAGAAAGAGTGCAGAAAAGATTTACTAGGATGCTACCGGGACTTGATGGTTTGAGTTATGAGGAGAGGCTGGATAGACTGGGACTTTTTTCTCTGGAGCGTAGGAGGCTGAGGGGTGATCTTATAGAGGTCTATAAAATAATGAGGCAGAAATCATAGAAACCCTACAGTGCAGAAGGAGGCCATTCGGCCTACAACCTAGCCAATTACTGTCCATTCAGTCTACTCTCAGTCATCAGTAAAGTGATGGAAGGGGTCATCAACAATGCTATCAAGCAGCATCTGCTCAGCAATAACCTGCTCACGGATGCCCAGTTTGGGCTTTGTCAGGGTCTCTCAATTCCTGATCTCATCACAGATCATGGTTCAAACATGAACAAAAGAGCTGAATGTTGAATGAAAGAGGTGAGGTGGAAGTGACTGCTCTTGACATCAAGGTAGCATTTGACCGAGTGTGGCATCACGGAGCCCTAGCAAAACTGGAGCCAATGGGAATCAGAGGAAAGCTCTCCGCTGGTTGGTTATACCTGACTGAAAGGAAAATGGTTGTGGAGGTTGGAGGCCAATCATCTCAGCTCCAGGACGTCTCTGCAGGAGTTCCTCAGGGTAGTGTCCTAGACCCAACCATCTTTAGCTGCTTCATCAATGACCTTCCCTCTGTCATAAGGTCAGAAGTAGGGATGTTCGCTGATGATTGCACAATGTTCAGCACCATTCGTAACTCCTCAGATACTGAAGCAGTCCATGTACAAGTGCAGCAAGATTTAGACAATATCTAGACTTGAGCTGACAAGTGGCAAGTAACAAAGTAATATTCATGCCACATAAGTGCCAGGCAATGACCATCTCCAAAAGAGAGGATCTAACCATCTTAACATTCAGTGGCATTACCATCGCTGAATGCCAACATCCTGGGGTTACTATAGACCAGAAACTGAACTGGACCAGCCATATAAATACTGTGACTACCAGAGCAGGTCAAAGGCTCGGAATCCTATGACAAGTAACTCACCTCCTGGCTCTCTAAAGCCTGTTCACCACCTAGAAGGCACATGTAAGGAGTATAATGGAATACTTACCACTTGCCTGGATGGGTGCATCTCCAACAACACTCAAGAAGCTTGACACCATCCAGGACAAAGCAGCACACTTGATTGTGACCCCTTCCCACAAACATTCAATCCCTCCACAGTGGCAGCAGGGTGTACTATCTACAAGATGCATTGCAGGAACTCACCAAGTTTCCTTAGGCAGCACCTTCCAAACCTTCGGCTGCTACCATCTCAAATGACAAGGGCAGCAGATACCCGGGAACACCACCCACCTGGAGGTTCCCCTCCAAGTCACTCAAGATCCTACTTGGAAATATATCGCCGTTTCGTCACTGTTGCTGGGTCAAAATCCTGTAATTCCATCACACGCCCCCCCCCCCCCCCCCCCAACAGCACTGTACCTACATCTCAGGGACTGCAGTGGTTCAAGAAGGCAGCTCACAACCACCTTCTGGGCAATAATTGCTCGTCTCGCCAGTGAGGCCCACATCCCATAAATGAATACAAAAGGAAAACAGGTTAAGTTGAGTCTGTGGGAAGATAAGGAAAGGACCTCACTCGGAGACGCCCTGCCTAGATCTCTGTTTAATGTAAACCTGCATGTGGACAAGATTGGAATTTATCAGTGCTCTGTGTCCGTGACTAACAGGGTATAAATTAGTTGTACACCTGGTGATTTGGCAGAGTACTGTTTCAGGGGTCTCTCAGAGATAGTGCTCTCCCCGCATGCTTGAGTCAATGTTCGTAACCTATAGAAACCATAGAAACCCTACAGTGCAGAAGGAGGCCATTCGGCCCATCGAGTCTGCACCGACCACAATCCCACCCAGGCCCTACCCCCACATATTTACCCACTAATCCCTCTAACCTACACTTCCCAGGACTCTAAGGGGCAATTTTTAACCTGGCCAATCAACCTAACCCGTACATCTTTGGACTGTGGGAGGAAACCGGAGCACCCGGGAGGAAACCCACGCAGACACGAGGAGAATGTGCAAACTCCACACAGACAGTGACCCGAGCCGGGAATCGAACCCGGGACCCTGGAGCTGTGAAGCAGCAGTGCTAACCACTGTGCTACCGTGCCGCCCTGTACCTGGGTCTCCTGTGATCAATTCACAGAACATCACAGCACAACATAGTCATTGGGATTCCCCTCGGTCTCTGATTCAACCTCTTATAAAGACACGGAAATCATGACTGCATCCCACGACTCCCCTCCCCAACCTCCAAGACAATAGTGCCTTACCCAGAACTTTATACAGACCAGTTCAGTACAAACCCCTGCTCTTGGATCCAATAATCTCTATTAACGAAATCCAAGAACTCCTCTGCTTTTGAATTTTCGCAACAAGGAGCAGTGGTCAAATTTCCGACGCACCAACTGTGCAATCTGTTTGAGAAAAGCCATCAATGCCCACACATTGAATTTCGACACATCAGGCCGATTAATTACAAGAGAAAGATTAAGCAAAGCCAGGTTTTTATTGCAACATAGTCCTGCATAGTGATATACATACTCCATTGGAGCTTTCCTTACAAAAATACTGAGCCAATATTCACTTTAAAATATATTTATAATTCCATAAAGTTTAGGCATTGTTTGGATAACTACATAATAAAAGTTCATAACATCAGATCGAGAAAATAAAGGTTCAATCCTTTGGCGTTACCAACAAGAAAAAAAATCTGAACCGTTCACACCAGTCTGCTGCACCAGGTTTGTTAATGAGCCATTTTGTACATGTTGGGACAATTTCAATTGATCTGGAACACCTACCTGACTCAGCTGACTGACTGAAGACTGATTTTGTTTCAATGGTCGGTACCACACCCTATAACACACCCTGCTTCACCACATTAGTAAGGGCGGCACGGTGGCACAGTACTTCGCACTGCTGCCTCACAGCGCCAGGGACCCAGGTTCAAATTCCGGCCTCGGGTTGCTGTCTGTGTGGAGTTCGCACGTTCTCCCTGTGTCTGCGTGGGTTTCCTCTGGGTACTCCGGTCCCACAGTCCAAAGAAGTGCGGGTTAGGTCATTTGGCCATGCTAAATTGCCCCTTGTCAAGAGGTCTAGCAGGGTAAATACGTGGGGTTACAGGGATAGGCCTGGGTGGGATTGTTGCCGGTGCAGGCTTGATGGGCCAATTGGCCTCCTTCTGCACTGTAGGGATTCTATGATTTACCCTACACTGTCACATATACCCTACACCATCACATATACCCTACACTATCACATATACCCTACACTATCACATATACCCTACACTATCACATATACCCTACACTATCACATATACCCTACACTATCACATATACCCTACACAACCACAGATATCCTACACTATCACAAATGCCTTGCCTACATAACCACATATACTCTACATTATACTACACTTTAATGCATCCTACATCATCGTGATGATACCAAATACACCATACATGTATTTCTCATGATACATGTTTTGCTACTATACTCAACGTTATGGCATTCTCAATGCTGTGTGGAGCTATATACTGTAATGTTATCCTGTTATTACATAATCTGCCCTACACATGGGGCTAGTTAATATGTGGTTCAGAATAACACCAACAGCATGGGTTCAATTCCTGCTTTGGCTGAGGTAGACATGGGATCTGCCTCCTCACCCTGTCCCATGCTTGATGGGAGTGGCACCCTTCAAGCCAAATAACCAATGGCCCCTCTCTGTACCTGTAGCTCCTCATGGACTTGGTTAATGACTTACCTACCCTATACATACACTCCACTTTATTATGTGTCTGAGATTGTGCCGTCACCTACATTATTCCACACCCATGTTATTGTGTATATTCTGTATTGCCTATCCTATCCTCCGTTATGTTATACCACACATCTTACCCTCACATTAACATACATGACCGACCTTATCCCTTGACCTGGCCTGGACCCTAATTCCCACCCGCAGCAATACAATTTCTATTAGTGGGAGTGATTAGCCACAAGTTATACAACATCCTTCTTTCAGTACCCAGGACAGACAATTAATGTTACAGCCCATTGGTATCCTGTAGAGAAAGCATTCGAAGAACATGCTGCTGGGTGAAGTAGGGTGGGGGGAGGCTCGTGTGGGACATAAACACCAACAGAGCTCAAGCTGGGCCGAATGGCCTGCTTCTGTGCTGTAGATTCTTGTACATCTGTGGAAGGCAGTGGTGTGTCTCCTAAGCAGGGTGAGTAATTCTTTCCAACTTACTTTTAGTTAGCGCTGGTCATGGGAAGGGGAAGATAGGATGGAATCTTTTTTCTATTCATTTACAGGATATGGGCATCGCTGGCTAGGTTGGCATTTCAGTCCATCCCTAAATCTGGATTGCTCTATTACCTGGTGATTGACCTCCTTAAACTTGTACCAAGAACGTCAACACTGTACAGATTGAAAAAGTCTTTCCTTTCTTCCCTTTGGAAGAGAATTGCTTTCAGACTAAAAGCAGAGTGAGCAGTGTACTAGGAGGCAGTGTGCTCGCAGTAAGATGCAGAATCGTCTGAGAGTTACCCATTGCGCTAAAAAAGGGAAAATATTTCCACCCACGTCCAAAGGCTAGGAGCCATGAATCCAAATCATCAATGCTTCCAATAGCGAATTCAGGAGTAATGTTTTAACTTGGAGATTGCTTAGAACGTGAAACTTGCTGCAACAAAGAGCAGTTGAGGCTTACATTTCAGTGGAAGATAGATGAGGTGGGAGGAAATCATAGATCATAGAAATCATAGAAACCCTACAGTACAGAAAGAGGCCATTCGGCCCATCAAGTCTGCACCGACCACAATCCCACCCAGGCCCTACCCCCATATCCCTACATATTTTACCCACTAATCCCGCTAACCTACGCATCTCAGGACACTAAGGGCAATTTTTAGCATGGCCAATCAACTTAACCCGCACATCTTTGGACTGTGGGAGGAAACCGGAGCACCCGGAGTAAACCCACGCAGACACGAGGAGAATGTGCAGACTCCACACAGTGACCCAAGCCGGGAATCGAACCCAGGTCCCTGGAGCTGTGAAGCAGCAATGCTAACCACCGTGCTACCGTGCCGCTAATAGAGGAATAGAGGACCATGCCTGTGGAGTTGGATGAAGAGGGTTTGGAGGAAGTGCGTGTACAGCACAGAACAATTGGGATCAGTGGCCTGTTCCTGTCCTTGTAGACTTGAATGGTGGGATTTGTAGTTCTCCGCAGAAGTCAACAGGATGCCACAAACTGAAAAGAATCCAAGTAACTTCCTAGTCTTTTCTGCGCTACTTCCTAAACCACTGCACGTAGATAGTGCAGACACAGTGTAAAATGCAGAAACAGTTTGAGGCAATGGGAAGCCCTCACTGAAATATCTCACTTTCCCACACTCATGGGTAGATGAGTATAATTTCAATTTGCTCTGAACGAACACATTATCTGCACAACACCACAAAACATCCAGCAGAGGTTGCCTCTCCAACTAAGAATGGTACGGATGTACGTTCAGGAAATAAGCAGGGTGCGCCATTGAGAAGTACTGACCTTCCTGTGAACACCTCAGCCAGCGAGGTCCCGGAAACCCAAGCAGAATCACTGGAGTTTACCTTGCTATCTAAAACAGTGGTTCCCAACCTCTTATATGTTGTGGCCCACCTCTGTAGGGTACTGTCAACCCACTGAGGGACCTTTCAATCTCAGCCAATATTAGGCTGGAAAAGATTGGCATTCCCAATCTTTTCCAGCCTAAAAATCGGCTGTGGGTGGCATGGTGGCACAGTGATTAGCATTGCTGCCTCACAGCGCCAAGGACTCGGGTTCGATTCCTGGCTTGGGTCACTGTGTGGAGTTTGCACGTTCTCCCCGTGTCTGCGCGGGTTTCCTCCGGGTGCTCTGGTTGCCTCCCACAGTCTGAAAGACGTGTTGGTTAGGTGGATTGGCCGTGATAAATTGCCCCTTAATGTCAAGAGGGCAAGCTGGGGTGAATGCATGGGGTTGCGGGGATAGGGCCTGGGTGGGATTGTGATCAATGCAGTCTCGATGGGCTGAATGGCCTCCTTCTGCACTGTAGGGTTCTATGATTCCCACAGATTTTATCAGTTGCCATGTTCACCCGAGTGACAGATTGTTTAACCCCAGGATTGCAGTTTCTCATGATAAAGTCCTCAAAAGCTCTCTTTTTGACCATCTCCCTGAATCTGCGTGATAAATAAGCGTAATATTTTCCATCATATTTTGAATTGAGAAATGTTTTTGCAGAGAAAAATAAAAATCAATCACAACACACTGAATTCTAAGTATTTCCAGTTTGGCAAAATAGTTATGCGAAGAAAGATGAAGAAAAGCCCTTTAAAAGGAGTCAGTTAATGCAGATGTATCCCCACTAGCGTTCCAAACAGTAAACTTTCACCTCGCAGCTTTCCTTAAGGAGCTGAAGAAGTAGAACAGCAGAACACCGCCACCTGAAGGTTCCCTTCAATCCTCACACCATCCTGACTTGGAGATATATCGGCCGTTCCCTCACTGTCGCTGGGTCAAAATCCTGGAACTCCCTCCCTACCAGCACCGTGGGTGTACCTACACCACACGGACTGCAGCGGTTCTCGAAGGCAGCTCACCACCACCTTTCTCAAGGGCAATCAGTGATGGGCAATGGCTTAGCCATTGTGACACCCACACCATGTGAAAGAATTAAGAAAAACCTTCACCTATAAATGCCAGAACCACAGATGTTTTAGTGAAGTGAAGCACTTATTCTAATTTGTAAATGGGAATAGGAAGAGGAAACTCATGGAGGAACCATTAACCGACTCAGTCAAATTGTACTGACTAATAGACATTGCTTTATAATGTTGCCCTTGACACATTTGCCAGATTTTGGAGCCAAACTTGCCAGGGAGCTATCATTAAAATAAATGTTAAAGTGGCCAATGATTACACTACTATCAAGTATATTCTGTGCCCCAACACTCAGATAAGATAGTGCACTCTGCACAACTTAATTCCAATCTCTTAACAATGCCTCTTCCTAGTCTTTAGATTGAAAAGGTTCCTGAAAGGGGGCTGAACCCAAGTAGGCCACACAAGAGTCATAGTCAAAGAATCATAGAGGTTTGCAGCATGGAAACAGGACCTTCGGCCCAACTTTTCAATGCTGCCCTTTTCTTGAACCCCTAAGCTAGTACCAATTGCCCCCATTTGGCCCATATCCCTCTATACCCATGTTACTGTCTAAATGTTTTTTAAAAGACAAAATTGT
Source organism: Mustelus asterias (assembly GCF_964213995.1). Lineage (NCBI taxonomy): Eukaryota > Metazoa > Chordata > Chondrichthyes > Carcharhiniformes > Triakidae > Mustelus > Mustelus asterias. Next base: position 9,107,699 of record NC_135806.1, read on the forward strand.
ACCCGCCTCTACTATTACCTCTGGCAGCTTGTTCCAGACACTCACCACCCTCTGTGTGAAAAAATTGCCCCTCTGGACCCTTTTGTACCTCTCCCCTCTCACCTTAAACCTATGCCCTCTAGTTTTAGACTCCCCTACTTTTGGGAAAAGATATTGACTATCATTATTTTATCGACCTCTATAAGATCACCCCTCAGCCTCCTACGCTCCAGAGAAAAAGGTCCCTGGAGTGTAGGAGACTTAGGGGTGATCTCCTATGCTCCAGGGAAAAAGAGGTCGGTGTTGCCAACCCTCCAGGATTGGCTGGGAATCTTCAGGAGTTGAAGGTTAATCACTGGGATGCTGCAGTGAGGAACATTCAGGAGGGAAAAGAAAATCATAGGGACAATAGAAACAATTGTCATTTTCTTTTCATTTTGATTGTCACATGAATATTGAAGTGGGGTGAAAATAAGGCCACTTGACTGATATTCAAGTATCATCTAATCAGGGAATGAAGAGTCCCTTGGCTTCCCAATTGGTTGCGGGAAGGTGAGGCGCCATGATGATGGGCCTACAGTGGTTAGCACTGCTGCCTCACAGCGCCAGGGATCTGGGTTCGATTCCCGGTTTGGGTCATTGTCTGTGCAGAGTCTGCATGTTCTCCCTGTGTCTGCGTGGGTTTCCTCCGGGGGCTCCGGTTTCCTCCCACAGTCTGAAAGATGGGCTGGTTAGGTGCATTGGCCGTGCTAAATTCTCCCTCAGTGTACCCGAACAGGCGCCGGAGTGTGGCGACCAGGGGATTTTCACAGTAACTTCATTGGAGTGCTAATGTATGATGTGAAGATGCCGGCGTTGGACTGGGGTGGGCACAGTAAGAAGTCTCACAATGCCAGGTTAAAGTCCAACAGGTTTATTTGACTCACCTGATGAAGTAGCAGCGCTCCGAAAGCTTGTGATTCCAAAGAAACCTGTTGGACTTTAACCTGGTGTTGTGAGACTTCTTACAGTGTTAATGTAAGCCTACTTGTGACACTAATAAATAAACTTGAAAAAAACCTATCAGCTGGCTAATGTGGGGCGGGGCAGTTGGCTGCAGGAGGTCATGTGATGAAATCTCCAGGAAGACGCCTGACCAGAGTTGGCAACCCTGACAAAAGGCTTGAGTATAGTTCAGCAGAAAAGACCCTCCTTGGCCACATCTCTGCCATTTGCAAAGCGCGGAAATGTCGGACAATGGAGACTTCTTGAAGCGTATGGGAGCCAGGACTTTCCGTGGCTGAGGGGGTGAACGATAAGTCAATCGTCAGTCAGTCTGTCACATTATTGGTGTCAAATAACAGCCTTTGGAAAAGCAAATAAACCAATGTGCATAGATCTGCGATAAATAAAATGTAGAATCACTGAAAACATTGCTGCTTGTGTAAACTCACAGGCCCATGGGCAATAATCCACATCTATATGTCTGTGTGTATATATCATATATGAATACAAATATGTTATAGGTTAGTACCTCCCTTTATCTGAAAGATTAACTCCTAACTCATTATCACTTGTTCACCAAAATTGTTGGCTCATTGGAACACTGACTTTTCACAAAGAAAATTGCATAACACCCGCAAATAACAGAGCAAAAACCATCCCACAAATGAATAATAGGTTGCAAAATACAATTGATGATACTTGGATCTCGACACTGCCTGTCACAGTGAGGGCATTTGGCAGCTTGTAGTGGGGTTGGAGCCCAGTGGTGAAGCCCGCTCCTTTCTTAACCCGCGGCCTACGCTTGCGTTGCCCTAGCTACACTCCTAACACATGCACGGGAGGTACTGAGAAGGCAGGCGACTGCCGAGCATAAAGTCACAGAACTGACACAATGTCATTCTGACGCACCGGGGGCTCCTGGTGGGAGTTTAATCGTCTTTGTTGTCCTGCATCACCTTATCCAGACAATTAAAAACACTTGAGTAAAACTGGCAAACCCCCTCACCCATCACCCCCCCCACTCAGCCATCTTAAATACACACAAAAGTCTTCTGTAAGTCTCAAATGACTACCCACTGAAAATAGCCAACACTCTCATGCAATTATCTTGCGAGGTCCTTCTGTCCTTTTAGCTTTTATTAACACCCAACTCCTTTGTTCTCTGCCTCCTGGTGCCCCCCCTCCAACCCCCCCCTGAAAAATAACCCAGAGTATATTTAGATGCAACACCCCTTGTGCAGAGGCTCCTGAGCGACTAACTACCGTTCCCTGCTGCTCAGTTCGATCCTGGAGTCCTGGTTTCTACTCTGTTCCCAGTCTGCCCTCCACTTGATGCTGGGAAAGGAACTGCATGCAACGCAGAAACATTCTGACTGTATCTCAACCGGGTCAGCCCTTTGCAGGAAAAAGGAGCATGCGGGGGGGGGGGGGAAGGAGCCTACACTTCACAACCTTGATGCTTCAACCAAGATGACTCTTCCAAAAATACAAGGGTTCTTCAATTTGACCACAAGGTTTGGGTGTCTTAGGTTGCAGGTTGGCGAAAAATAAGTTTCTTTTTTGTAAAATGTCATCCGTTCCATTTTTGGGTTCCTCATCCATCAGCTAACTGCCTCCCCCACCCACCCCCGCCCCCATCTCAGCCACAAAGAAACTCTCGCTCCATATCCTCTCCCCGGGTTCGATTCCCAGTTTGGGTGACTGTGTGGAGTCTGCATGTTCTCCCCATGTCTGCGTGGGTTTCCTCCGGGTGGCCCGGTTTCCTCCCACAGTCCGAAAAAGACGTGCTGGTTAGGTGCATTTGCCATGCTAAATTCTCCCTCAGTGTAACCCGAACAGGCGCCGGAGTGTGGCGACTGGAGGATTTTCACAGTAACTTCATTGCAGTGTGAATGGAAGCCTACTGGTGACACTAATAAGATGAAGTTTAAAAACTGCACTGTCGCAATGGACAAGAGTGTCCAATTGTCCCTTTGCTTTTCGATTGTGGCGCGCACGGGCTTCACTGCAATAAATTAATGAAAAATTAAAAGCATAATCTTGCTTGTATCGTTTGTAGAGTTAGTATGTGGGATAATGGATTATTTTCTTGGCGGCTGCCAACTTTGAATGACAGATGGATGCTAGAACTGCAGGCTCAAGACATCAACAAAGAAAGAATAATGGCTGGATCGAGACAAGCTTTCCAGCAATGCATCTTTGTGGTTTTGACTGCTTTCTGTCAAGCCCCTTGCTGCTTTAGAGGCTCACATTGAACTGTAATCCCCCACCCCAGGCATGTAAGAGAAAAGATAGCTTTATTTAAAAGAGAATATAAAATAGATATATGTGGAATGGTAGCATAGTGGTAACGTTACTGGCCTAGAGGCTTGGACTGCTGATGCAGGGGCAAAGGTTCGAATCCCAGCTGGGGCAACTTAAATTCGATCAAAAAGGATCTGGAGTAAAATGCGAGTCTCGGCAATAATGATCATGAAACAACTGGATTGTCGTTAAAAACCTAATTCACTAATGTCCTTCAGGGGAGGAAATCTGCCGTCCTGACCTGGTCTGGCCTACATGCAACTCCAGAGCCAGAGTAGTGTGATTGGTTCTGAAGTGGCCCTAACCGGTCACCCAGTTGTATCAAAGCACTACAGGAAAACAGCGCTGTGGGTGTACCTACACTGGGCGGACTGCAGTGGTTCAAGAAGGTGGTTCGCCACCACCACCTTTCTCAAGGGTCATCAGGGATGGGGCAATAAATGCTGGCCTAGCCAACGAGGCTCACAGCCCGAGAACGGAAAATTAAAAAAAAAAACGCACGCAAAAAAAACCCAATCTGACCATGGCTATGTACACGGAAGCTAACACCATTGGAAGTCTGAATGACTGTGAATGGAACACAGCTTGTGCAGAGTAAGATACAGGGACACTAGCGGTATTTATACATATACAAGCAATTGGCTCTTCACGTCCTGCAGTCGCTGTCAGGGGATCCTTGCTTCTTTGCTTTTTTTTGTTGTTGCAACATCTGGGTTGATTTCGAAACCTCAGAAAGCTCCTCTCCGTCCACCGCTCCGTCATCCTCGCAAAGGCAGCTGCCAGATTCCTCCCCCCTGCAGAGCGCGTGGTTTTGCAATGAATAAATACGCTGCATTGTACCAGTCCTCCAGCAACAATCACAACAAAACAAGTACAGGATATTCTTCATCCTTTTCCTCGCGTGGCAACGTCAAGATTTACTGCTTCTCCTCATGGTTGGCATAAATGCCAGCCTCCCAGCGCAGAGCCATGGCACTCTTTCGGCGGGTCACCCTGGTAGCTTCAAGGACCTGGAAGAGTCACAACACCCGGGAGAAGTGAGCCGGACAGAAACGGAAATCAAAAACCAGCAAAGGCTTCCAATTTAAAAAAAATTCATCCTTCAAAGTGAACTCCCATTATAGTGCCAACAGGCCATTTTAACCCTGGGTAACCTCTTCACCAAATTATGTAGCAATTATACAGGGCCTTGGTGAGGCCACATCTAGAGTATTGTGTGCAGTTTTGGTCTCCTTTTCTGAGGAAGGATGTTCTTGCTTCCGAGGAAGCGCAGTGAAGGTTTACCAGGCTGAATCTGGGGACGGCGGGACTGATATATGAGGAAAGATTGACCAGGTTAGGATTGTTTTCGCTGGAGTTCAGACAAATGAGGGGAGATCTCACAGAGACTTATAAAATTCCAGCAGGAATAGACAGGGTAGATGCAGGGAGGATGTTCCCGATGGTGGGGGGAGTCCAGAACCACTGGTCACAGTCTGAGGATTTGGGGTAGACCATTTAGGACGGAGATGAGGAGGTATTTCTTCACCCAAAGAGTGGTGAGCCTGTGGAATTCATCACCACAGGAAGTAGTCGATGCCGAAACATTAAATGTATTCAAGAGGCAGCTGGATATAACACTTGGGGCGAATGGGATCAAAGGTTATGGGGAGAAAGCAGGATGAGGCTATTGAGTTGGACGGCCAGCCATGATCATAATGAATGGTGGAGCAGACTCGAAGGGCCAAATGGCCTCCTCCTGCTCCTATCTTCTATGTAAGCCCCTGCTCTTTGACAGGTGTGCATTGTACCCAAACCTACACCCTCATCAAGATTCCCAGAATAATTGTTTGATTTGGAAATGGATTGTCAGGAAGCTAAGATAAACAGAACAGTGCCGGAAAAGGGATGCACACCCATTAAGCCCTGAAAAAGGGGCTGGTGCTTCATGAGTGACCTTTCGCCAGCGATGATTCGAATGTGAACCTTTCAGCTGTTGCCCCGTCCACTGCGCTCTTACAGTGTTCCTTCGATATCAAACCGAAAGGTCAACTGAACAAAGTGGACGGTGTTCGGCACGAGTGACGTGAGCTGTGGAACAAAATCTGGAGATCGTTGGGGCGGAAGCGTGAACTTAACGACACAAATTCAGACTTCGATTCTCATGGTACTTCTTGGAATTCAGTGCTGTCTATTAAAGGACAATTGTTTTGGTCACCGTGAATCTGGGCGGTTTAGAAAGTTCTTCATTCGGGAACATTGATTGAAACATTTAGAATCATAGAATCCCCACAGTGCAGAAGGAGGCTGTTTGGCCCATCGAATCTGCACCGACCATAATCCTACCCTGGCCCTATTTCCATAACCCCATGTATTTACCCTGCTAATCCCCCCGACACTCAGGGGCAATTTACCATGGCCAATCCACCTAACCTGAACATCTTTGGACACTAAGGGGCAATTTACCGTGGACAATCCATCTAACCTAGACATCTTGGGACACTAAGGGGCAATTTAGCATGGCCAATCCACCTAACCGGCACATCGTTGGACACTAAGGGGCAATTTATCGTGGCCAATCGACCTAACCAACACATCTTTGGACATTAAGGGGCAATTTACTGTGGCCAATCCACCTAACTTGCACACCTTTGGACACTAAGGGACAATTTAGCATGGCCATTCCACCTAACCTGCACATCTTTGGACTGAGGGAGGAAACTGGAGCACTGGGAGGAAGCCCATGTAGACATGGGGAGAACGTGCAAACTCCACACAGACAGTGACCCAAGCCAGGAATCGAACCTCGTGAGGCAGCGGTGATAACTACTGTGCCACTGTATGGTTTAAGGAATGAAGTACTGGAGTTAACAGTGATAAAGTGGACCAGATGCAATGATGCCATTGACCTTGGAAGTGACTGGTCCAGCTCTCAGTTTGACCTTATTCTAATGCACTCACCGGCATTGTGTGTGGGCTGTCGGTTTTCTTAGTACTGTTTGCTTTGGTCTTATTTCAATGTTCTAGGTGAGAAGGTAGGGAGGCACTCACAATTGTAAGTCTCTGGCTGTTAGTCACTCAACTGGGAGAGTCACTTTGAGATGCATTTGTATGTATGAACAAAAGTCAGAAACTAAAGGTACCAATGATTAACCTAGGCTGGATCGATTCACTCCCATGACATTATGGTATCCATTAGACATTTTGAATTCTTGACTTCCTTTTGTACACTGTCGCAGTGTGGAAGATAGTGTCTGCACATTGCACACTTCAACAAAGCTATTTCACTCTTTTAATCGGTAACACTTTTAAACTAAATTAACTGGAATAAAACACACTCTATTACTGAATTCTAAATATTACATTGCGTGCCTCTGAGATTATTTATTAATCTGGTGGAATCCTTTCCCTGACTGAAATAGACTAAAAGATTCAATAAAAGCCTGAGATCGTGTGCTGCATGCAACTAAATATCAGTCGCAATAAACCAATGAATTCATTGGTCAGATGCAACATTTTTGTTACTCGTTCCTGGGACATGGGCATCGCTGGCCAGGCCAGCATATATTGCCCATCCCTAATTGTCCTTGAGAATCATAGAATCCTGCAGAAGGAGGCCATTTGGCCCATCGAGTCTGCACCGACCACAATCCAACCCAGGCCCTATTCCCATAACCCCACACATTTACCCTAGCTAATCCCCCTGACACTAAGGGGCAATTCAGCATGGCCAATCCATCTAACCCGCACATCTTTGGACCGTAGGGGGAAACCGGAGCACCTGGAGGGTGGTGATGAGCCATCTATTTCAACCGCTGTGGGTCTCTGTGCTGTAGGTACACCCACAGTACTGTTAGGGAGGGAGTTGCAGGATTTTGACCCAGCGACAGTGAAGGAACGGCGATATATTTCCAAGTCAGGAAGGTGAGTGGCTTGGAGGGGAATTTCAAGGTGGTGGCGTTCCCATGTGTCTGATGCTCTTGTCCTTTGAGGTGTTGGTGGTCGTGGGTTTGGGGCTAAAGGGATCAAGGGATATGGGAGGGGAAGGGGGGATCAGGATATTGAATTTAATGATCAGCCATGATCATAATGAATGGCGGAGCAGGCGTAAAGGGCCGAATGGCCTACTACTGCTTCTAGTTTCTATGTTTCTGACTAAGGGGCCTAGGTGAGTCGCTGCAGTGCATCTTGTAGATGCCACACACTGTTGCCATTGTGAGTCGGTGGTGGAGATGGTGCCAACTAATTGGTCTCCATCATCTTGGATGATATCAAGCTTCTTGAGATTAGGATTGATGAAGAATGAAGAGTTTCTCTCTTGCACACAGACATACAATTTCAGGCCGGCCCAGAGGCTTATTTGGAGGAAATCTTTTTGAACGTATTTTTGAACAGAGGCATGTTTTCAGAAAGGATGGGACGTCGCCAAAGAGTATGTCAAACACAGCTAGGATATGCTTGGATACCAGCTTCAAACCCAGCCTAGGTAAAATAAGAGAAAATGCTTATCACTTATTCGAAAACAACAGTTGTTTATGAGATGGAGCACTAACGGGTGTAAATCCACAGCATCTGGCTACAACATACACGGGGCAGAAATACCACAATTATTATCATCCATTTTGACCAGCAGCCATTTTTTACCTGCTACTGACTTTGATTTTGACTGGTGAGCATCCACTCTAACCTCCACATGATGAATCGAGAATACAGAGAATAAGGAACAGTAGCCACCAGTGGGGTGGAGCGGGAAGATTAGAAAGATAATTGCATTTATTTAGCACCTCATTCCAAGGCACTTTCAAACTGAGATATTTATTTCTCAGTGTTATTTTTCAGAAGATTAACACCATTCAAGTTAAAAGTTTTTTACTGGTGTCACAAGTATCCTTGCATTAACACTGCAATGAAGTTACTGTGAAAATCCCCTAGCCGCCACACTCCGGCGCCTGTTTGGGTTACACTGAGGGAGAATTTAGCATGGCCAATGCACCCTAACCAGCACGTCTTTCAGACTGTGGGAGGAAACCGGAGCACCCGGAGGAAACCCACACGGACACAGAGAACATGCAGACTCCGTGCAGTGACCCAAGCCAGGAATTGAACCCGGGTCCCTGGAGCTGTGAGGCAGCAGTGCCACCGTGCCACCCTTGATTCTTTCATGGGATGTGAATTGAATTGAATATTTATTATTGTCACACGTAGGCTTACATTAACACTGCAATGAAGTTACTGTGAAAATCCCCTAGTCACCACACTCCAGCGCCCGTTCGGGTACACTGAGGGAGAATTTGGCATGGCCAATGGACCTAACCACAGTATTTGTTGGCCCATCCCTATTTACCCTTGAGGGGGCAGTTAAGAATCAATCACATTGCTGGGGTCTGGAGTCACGTGTAGGCCAGACCGGGTAAGGACGGCAGATTTCCTTCCCTGAAGGACATTAGTGAACAACATGGGTTTTTACAATAATTGATGATAGTTTCACAGTCACTGTTACTGAGACCAGTTTTATGTTCCAGATTTATTGATTGAATTCCAATTCCACCAGGATGGGATTTGAACCTGTGGCTCCAGAACAGCCTGGGCCTCTGGATTACTCCTCCAGTGATATAACCACTACGCCACTATTACACCCTTTGCCAAGTTTGAAATATGATGAATTAGGAGATAGTATGCTAACATAGTATCATAGAATCCCTACAGTACAGAAGGAGGCCATTTGGCCCATCGAGTCTGTACTGACCCCAATCCCACCCAGGCCTTATTCCCATAACCCCACACATCTACCCTGCTAATCCCCCTGACACTAGGGTCAATTTAGCATGGCCAATCCACCTGACCTAACAATTATATTTTGCTGTATATTTTTACGTGGATTTATAATCAGGTGGGAGTATATGCAACTCCCGCAATGATTCCCAGCACAGGTATAACCTAGGCCGGATTTAGGGTGATGGGCTGGAATTTTCTGGCAGTTCATGTCTCACCTTACCATGTGAAGGATACAGCAGATACTCACAGTAACACAATAAGTTAAAATAGAAGAGCCCAGACTGCTGGCAACATCGAGGAAAAAGATTTAGTTCCAGGCTTTGGCCATTGCCAGAATACCAGAGAAAGCCCCCATCATTAGCTGTCGCCGCAAGATACTAAGAATTTGCACTCAAAGTTTCACAGTAATGGATGCTGACGACTTCTCAACCTCGTAACTCACTGCTGCTAAAACTGTTAGGTGAATGGGTGCGGGGTCACGGGAGTAGCCCCCAGAATAACCCAGCCACGATGGGCCAGCAACTTGCCATCGCCGCCTCTGCGAGTCGCTCCGAGGGTTATTCCCGAGACTGTTAATGAGACGCGGGAAGCAGATGTCAGCTCGTTACGTGTGGCGTCCCGGCACTGCCTCGGCTGCCAGCGACGGGGCAGAGTTGCCATCGCAGTGGGGCGTGAGGCAGTTATGGAAAATGATGGAGGTTGATTAGGCGAGTTAAAAAGGGAAGCGGCGAGAGAGAGAGAGAGAGAGAGAGAGAGAAAGAGGAACCGTTGAGGAGGTTCTTAACCAATGAGGAACTGGTGGATCAATTAAATAATACTTGAACCGTTCCCCGTGGCAAACTCACTTTCCTGGGGTTTCCTCTCTGGTGAAGTTGATTACTCCATCTGTACCGTGTAAAATAGTGCAACATTACAACAGCAGAATGGCTTACAACTTGCTCCTTTAAGTGGAGAATACATGCATATTCTACGGAAATCTTTCCTTTCAACAGGTCTGTTCTTCAATTCCCTCTTCATTTGACATGCCGTCCATTTCTGTCAGCTTTGCTAGTTTTTAGTCTGATCCCTCTTCGGTCTCTCTTCTGTAATCGTTCTCGCTCAGCTACTGGGCCCCCACTCATCTCCCGATCCTGATAGAAAGGCTCACATTCCCGCGTCACGTTTCCACAACCCCGGGAGGCCCCCAAGAGTCCTTTACAAACAGTGAAGTACCTTTCTGAGATGTGGTTCCCGTTGCGATGCAGGAACTGCGGCAGCCAATTGGCGAGCACAGCAGGATCCCACGGACAACGTTGCAACAACGACCAAAATAATCTGGTTCTGAGGTAACGGTGAGGCTATTTGGCCCCTCAGGTTCATGAGCCTCTTCTGTACCACCATGTTGATAGAGTGAGATGAAGTGGGGCGGGGGGGGGGGGGGGGGGGGGGGGGGAGAGAGGGGCTCTCCCCCCGCCCCACTTCATCTCACTCTATCAATATATCCAACTGTTTCTTAATAAAAGCCAATCACTGCGGATGCTGGAATCTGAAACCAAAAGAGAAAATGCTGGAAAATCTCAGCAGGACTGGCAGCATCTGTCAGGAGAGAAAAGAGCTGATGTTTCGAGTCCAGATGACCCTTTGTCAAAGGCATAGAAAGTGGGCCATTCACACCTTTTATTCTCTCTACGGGCTGCCATTAGCAGCCTTTCCCCTGGTTTCAATGGCTATGACTCATCTTTCATTCCCTCCCCCTGCAGTATAAATATCTCCCACTTTCAATGCCTTTTAGCTTTGACAAAGGGTCATCTGGACTCAAAATGTCAGCTCTTTTCTCTCCTTACAGATGCTGCCAGACCGGTTGCGATTTTCCAGCAATTTCCACCGACTGTTTCTTTCTCCCCTAGGTGTTTATCCAACTTCTCCCAAAATGCGACTGTGCTGTTGGGAAGGAAGTTTCTGCGGAATTCCTTATTGGGTTTATTAGTGACTATCTTCTATTTGCGGCCTCTAGTTTGGGATTCCCCCATGAGTAAATGTATCCACTCAACAGACTCCCATCATTTTAAAAGTCAATGCCCAAGTCTTCCCTTTTCTAGTGAATGCATTGGGACTCACCGTAAAAATTCCCATTGAATAGACCAAATAATCACTTGTTTATTTATTCTTTCATGGGGATGTGGGTGTCGTTGGCAAGGCCAGCATTTGTTGCCCATCCCTAATTGCCCTGGAACTGAGCGGCTTCCATTTCAAAGGGCAATGGAGAATCAACCACATTGCTGTGGCTCTGGAGCCACATGTAGGCCAGACCAGGTAAGGACAGCAGGTTTCCTTCCCTGAAGGACTTTAATGAACCAGATGGGTTTTTGCAACAATCGATAGTTATAGAACATAGAAACTAGAAGCAGGAGGAGGCTGTTTGGCCCTTCGATTCTGCTCCACCATTCATTTTGATCATGGCTGACCAGCGAATTCAATATCCTGATCCCGCCTTCTCCCCATATCCCTTCATCCCTTTAGCCCCAAGACCTATATCTAACTTCTTCTTAAAATCAGACAATGTTTTGGCCTCAACTACTTTCTGTGGGAGTGAATTCCACACATTCACCACCCTCTGGGTGAAGAAATTTCTCCTCACCTCAGTCTTAAAAGCTTTACCCCTTATCCTCAAACTATGACCCCTAGTTCTAGATTCCTCCACAATCAGGAACATTTTTTCTGAATCTACCCTGTCTAATCCTGTTAGAATTTTATAAGTTTCTATGAGATCCCCTCTCACTCTTCTAAACTCCAGTGAATACAATCCTAACCAATTTAGTCTCTTTTCATATGACAGACCTGCCATCCCAGGAATCAGCCTGGTAAACCTTTGCTGCACTCACTCTATGGCAAGGGCATCCTTCCTCAGTTAAGGAGACCAAATCTGCACACAATACTCCAGGTGTAGCCTCACCAACGCCCTGTACAATTGCAGTAAAACATCCCTATCCCTGTACTCAAATCCTCTCGCTATGAAGACCAACATACCATCTGCCTTCTTTGCTGCCTGCTGTAGCTACGCGCTTACTTTCAGCAACTGATGCACGAGGACACCAAGGCCTCACTATCCATCTCTCTCAGTTTACCCCCTCAGACACTCGCTTTCAATTGCAGATTTCACCAACTGTATTCAAATTCCACCAGCTGCCATGGTGGGATTTGAACCTGTATCGCTCGATCATTAGCCTGGGCCTCTGTGCTGCTAGCCCGGTGACATTAACCAGTACGCCACCGGCTCCCCAAAACTGATGGCCCTAAACGTAGCTGCTTACATTGGGTTCGTCTCGCTTCTCCCGCCGTTTGACCTTCTGTATCTCGTAGTCTTCCAGTAACGTCTCCATCAGACCCCTGGAGCGACCGGGCCCTGAAGCCTCCTGTTCTGTAGGCATGGGCTCTTGCTGTGTGGGAGGCACGGGGCTTTCTGCCGAGGGGGACGCTGGGCTGGACTTCTCAATTTTCCCTGCAATTAGACGAGTTCAATAATAACACCGAGGGTCAACAACATGCAACCAGATATCAAGATAAATGACACAGTAAGAAGTCCCACAACACCAGGTTAAAGTCCAACAGGCTTATTTGGAATCACGAGCTTTTGGGACCACTCACCTGATGAAGGGGCAGCGCTCTGAAAGCTCGTGATTCCAAATAAACCTGTTGGACTTTAACCTGGTGCTGTGAGACTACTTACCGTGCCCACCCCAGTCCAACGCCGGCATCTCCACATCAAGATAAATGATAAATGGGTGACAGTCAAACTTGAGGTAAATTGTAACCAGGGTTATGGCCGGAATTCTCCGGCCATTCATGCCGGCGGGATTCTCCGATCCTGCCGACAGCATACCCCCACCCGTGGGTTTTCCACTGGCGTCAATGGGAATTCCCATTGACAGCAACTGGACCAGAGAATCCCGCCGCTAGCAAACAACACGCCACCTCACGCCGGCGGGAAACACGTCTCTGGGAGACCAGAGAATCTCGTCCAGTCAGTTTATTAGAATTCACTCCAAACCATCTCGGCTTCTTCGATTTTCCTCAATTTTCAATTCCCTCAATTTTAGGCTCTGACCGGTTGCTAATATCAGAGCAAAAACAACATTATTGAAAAATGGAAGATGAAGTTTCCTAAATAGTAAGAAATTCGATCAGGACTTGATAGTTTGAATTATAAGGAGAGGCTGGATAGACTGGGACTGTTTTCCCTGGAGTGTAGGAGGCTGAGGGTTGATCTTAAAGAGGTCTATAAAATAATGCGGGGCACAGATCAGCTAGATAGTCAATATCTTTTCCCAAACGCAGGGGAATCTAAAACTAGAGGGCATAGGTTTAAGGTGAGAGGGGAGAGTTACAAAAGGGTCCAGAGAAGCAATTTTTTCACACAGAGGGCGGTGAGTGTCTGGAACAAGCTGCCAGAGGCAGATACAATTTTGTCTTTTAAAAAGCATTTAGATAGTTACATGGGTAAGATGGGTATAGAGGGATATGGGCCAAATGCGGGCAATTGGGACTAGCTTAGTGGTAAAAACTGGGCGGCATGGACAAGTTGGGCCGAAGGGCCTGTTTCCACGCTGTAAACCGCTCTGACTCTAAGGGCCCTATTTTACCATTGCGTCACGCCCGTTTTTGGGCACAAAAACATGGCAAAGTCGGGTGTGAGGCCATTAACGCAACCCACACCCGCATCCGCGCAGGTGGCCACTTTACTGAGACCCGGGAATGGCTGCGATCTGATTCGCGCCGGAAATGGGCGCAACGTCGATTTAAATGTATTTGCATGTATTTACATTGAATTAATGAACTGCCCGCCCAACTTTATCAGCGTTTCCCCCTTTACCACCGCGTTCTCCAATCCGGAATCACGCCGAAATGAACATGCTGAATGAAAGTCTGTTTCGGGCGCTCCAGCTGCTGAAGAGGCGAGTTCACAGCTTCCAACAGCTCTCTGACTCAGATCGGTGGTGGGGTGGGGGGAGGGGAGGGGGGGAGGCAGGTCAGATCATTCTCTGGTTGGGGGGGGGGGAAGGGAGTGAGGCCAGATCACTGTCTGGTTGAGGGGGGGCGGGGGAGGGCCGATCGTTGTCTGGTTTTTGCGGCGGGGGGGGGGGGGGGGGGGGGGAAGGTGGGCCAGATCATTCTCTGGTGAGGGAGTGGGGAGGGAGGAGGTGGCGGGTCAGATGATCCTCTTGTTGGGGCGGGGGAAAGTGAGGCCAGATCATTCTCTGAGGGGGCGGGGGAGTGAGGCCAGATCGTTCGCTGGGGGGGTGGGGAGGAAGGAGGCAGATAAGATGTATCTCTGGTGGGGGCGGGGGGGGGGGGAGGCCCGATCGCTCACTGGTTGGGGGGAGCAGATGGAACTCTGGTGGGGGGGGGGGGGGAACGGGGAGGGCAGGGGGGTCCACTGCCACTCTGCGGGCGATCAGTGGGGGGGGAAGGGAGCAGGGGGTTGTGATCGGTCTGGGTAGTGGGGGGGGGGGGTGTGGGTGGATAAGGGGGACAGTGATGTCTGTGGGGACCATCACTCCCGCTTTTCGCTCCCGGGCCGCTTTCTCCGCTTTCTGCGGCCCGGGAACGATCTGACACGGGCGCGCTTTTTCAATTTTTTTTCTCACTGTGCATGTTCAGAGCTCCGATCATTTCAGGAGCGATAAGCCCCGCCCACAACGTGATTCAGACCCGCGATTTTCTTTTTCAGGCTGAGTGCGTATGGGGGCGCTAGAGAACAGGTTTCCAAGTCGGATCTGAATTGCGCCCAGATTCAGCACTTAGAATCAAAATGGCAAAATTGGGCTCTAAGACTAAATTGTGCTCAAGCTGCTCTCCCTATTGAGAATTATATTTTGCATTGGTTACAGCGAGATATAAGTTTAGTGCTCCCTCCACTCCCAATGGGTCACCGCACCTTAAAAAGAATGTAAGTCAGTGACTGAGGGATATTAAGCTCTGGCCTGCCCTTCCTTAAACCACGGCTGAACTTACTCTATTTGGAGCTCGGTCTGTTTTTTCAGAAGACGCTGAGTGAAAAAAATCATCATTCTTACGCACTGCCAAGTGAGGAGGTTGAGGCAGTTACGTTAGCCACATTTAAGACTTACCTTGATAGGCATATGAACAAACAGGGAATATATAAAGTTATTAGTTACAAGTAAGGCTTACATTAACACTGCAATGAAGGTATTGTGAAAATCCCCTAGTCACCACACTCCTGTGATCGGCGCAGGCTTGTAGGGCTGAAAGGCCTGTTCCTGTGCTGTACTGTTCTTTGTTTTCTTTGTTGAATGTGGATCCTGGTTGCGTTTATCAGGACAGGGCTGATCTGATGTCAGTAGCTACGTCATCGCGCAGTGGGCCCCCTCCTGCCTCTGAGGCAGACGATTGCGTTTCCAAGTCCCACTCCAGGAGACCTGAGCACAAGCCTTGACTAGCCCGCTGCAGTGCTGAGGGAGTGCTGTGTTCCCAGAGGCACTGCTTCTTTCAGATCAGCTGGTTAAAACAAGGCTCCACCTGCCCTCTCAGGGTTCTGTTTCAAAGAGAAGCAGCCACCCCCCCCCCCTCACCCCTCACTGTGTCTTGGCCAGTCTTCACCCTTTAATTCACGTCACTCTCAGTGGGAGCTTGCTGTGTACAAATTGGCTGCTGTGTTTCCTACATTGCGTCAGTGAACCGTTACTAGTTGGGAAACATTTTTTTAATTCATTCAATCGTGGGACATGGGTGTCGCTGGCTGGCCACCGTTTATTGTCCATCCCTAGTTGCCCTTGAGCAATTGGTAATGAGCTGCCTTCTTGAAACGCTGATTGGCTTGCTGGGCCTTTGAGAGGGCAGTTGAGAGTCAACCACATTGCTGCGGAGTCACATGTAGGCCAGACCAGGTAAGGACGGCAGATTTCCTTCCCTAAAGGGCATTAGTGAACCAGGTGGGTTTTTCCGACAATGGTTTCATGGTCATCCTAAGAAGTTTCACAACACCAGGTTAAAGTCCAACAGGTTTATTTGGAATCATGAGCTTTCGGAGCGCTGCCCCTTCATCAGGTGAGTCACATGGTCATCAGTACATCCTTAATTCCAGATTTGTTTTGTTGAATTCAAATTCCACCATCTGCCACGGTGGGATTTGAACTCGGGTCCCCAGAACAGCTGAGTTTCTGGATTAATAGTCGAGTGATAATACCACTAGGCCATCGCCTCCCCATTGGGATACCAAGTGCAGTGTTGTGCAGATACATTGGCCAGGATTTTACGACCCCCTCCCCCTCCCCTGCCGCCCCCATGGTGGGTTTTCCGGCAGCTAAGAGGGCTCGCCATTGGCCGCCAGCAGAATCTTCCAGTCCTGCCGAAGTCAATGGCTATTTGCACTGCTTGCCGGGGGTGGGGGGGGAGCAACCTTTGGTGGGACTGGAAGATCTAGTAGATGGCACAGTGGTTAGCACTGCTGCCTCACAGCGCCAAGGACCCAGGTTCAATTCCCGGCTTGGGTCACTCTCCGTGTGGAGTTTGCACATTCGCCCCGTGTCTGCGTGGGTTTCCTCCCACAGTCCAAAGATGTGCGGGTTAGGCAGATCGGCCATGCTAAGTTGCCCCTTAGTGTCAGGGGAAATAGCTGGGGTAAATGCGTGGGGTTATGGGGATAGGGCCTGAATGGGACTGTGGTCAGTGCTGAATGGCCTCCTTCTGACTGTAGGATTCTATTCCACCAGCAGGTAGGGCGAGGAATAACTTGGTTGAGTTTCTATTTTTGACCTGCAAGGATTAGGAGGGGGTGCAGATAAGCAAGTGGAGTGAAAGCCACAATGAGGTCAGCCATTATCTTATAGGATAATGGATGAGGCTCGAGGGGCTGAATGGCCTCCTGTTCCTCCTATTTCTTATGATTCTTGTCCTTGGTGTCCTATTTTGTCCCTGGGATTTCATGGGCTTTCTGAACTCAGAGTTAATAAAGGCTGCCAACTTTGGTTGGATAAATTTCACCAGAAACTTGTTACAGGTGGTGGCACAGTGGGTTAGCACCGCTGCCTCACAGCGCCAGAGACCCGGGTTCAATTCCGACCTCGGGTAACTGTCTGTGTCCAGTTTGCACGTTCTCCCCGTGTCTGCGTGGGTTTGCTCCGGCTTCCTCTCACACCCCAAAGATGAGCAGGTTGGGTTGATTGCCCCTTATTGTCAGGGGGATTAGGAGGGTAAATACATGGGATTACAGGGATGGGGTCTGGGTGGGATTATTATAAGTGCAGGTTCGATGGACCAAGTGGCCTCCTTCTGCACTGTAGATTCTATAGGTTAAAGCTGTGCAGCTGTGACAGTCACGTGCTCTGCGGCAATGATGAACATGAACAGCGATGTCGAAGCAGTGAAGCACAATTACTGAGATTGATCAAGTATTTTCTTGTTGGAGTGGGGACGGTGTTGAGGGACCTCGGGATCTGAAGGATTTAAAAAAATTAGCAGCTTTTCACTGTAACCAGCAGAGGGCAGTGAAGAACCAGCATCAACAGCACTGAGCTCTGAAGGCAGGCAAGTGTCCAATGTGTCCAATTTTACAGCGACGGACCCTCCCACCTGTGTTAAAGTGTTATTATATACAATCATTGTATCAGCAACTCGTACAATCAGAGTCACAGAAGGAGGCCACTTGACCCATCGAGTCTATGCTGGCTCTCTCACATCTGTCCTAAAGTGTGTTGAGCCGAAATGGATGTGATTTTCTAGTTGGGGGCCCGAGCTT